>NC_057795.1:231177033-231394163 GCF_018294505.1 Triticum aestivum
GCCGTCGCCCCGCGCCGTCCCGCCGCCCCGCCACCGATCCGCCGCCCCGCCGCCTCGTCGGAACCCCGCAGGACCCGAGGTAGCCGGCGCCGGTTTTTTTATAAAACCGATCGGTTTTTTTAAAAACCCTAGATCCATTTTTTTAGATTCGGTTCGTCGGTTTTTCTCGGTTTAGTTTTTTAGCGGACGTTCATCTGTATATTCGTTTTAACGAACGGTTTTCACCGTTTAGCCGCAGATAGCGAACGTTCGTTCGTTAGCCTGTTCGTTAGTTTTTCTTTTTCTTGGGTCTTTTCGCGATTGTTTCTGATCGTGATTTCTGATCCGATTTTAGTTCTAGTATAACTTTTCGCTTGTTTGTTGGAATCAGGCGATTCAAGCGCCTAAAGTTTCGTCTCGAAGCCCTCTTTCCGTTTAACCAACTTAAACAAGTTTTTGCTACTGTAAAATTTGACTTAGGACCAGATTAGTAAACAAAGCTTGTTTCTTTCGCCGTTTGAGTTTCGTTGCTTCGTTTGATTTGATTTTTTTGCAAACCGGAGTTCTTAAGTTGAACTTTCTAGTTAGATCTTTTATTTGAGTTTTACCCATTCATTAGAGGTGTGCTTTTTGTATGCTTGTTTGTTTGCGATAGAGTACCCAGAGTGCGCCGCTTGCTACTTTGAATCTCTAGGTTTCACGGATCATCAGCAAGGCAAGTAACACTTTGATCATACATCTTTACTACCCAGTTTTTATTGCATTAGGTCAATCCTCAAACAATTGCATGATTAGGATCTGACTAATATGTGGGTTTTGGGAAGTAGATGAGGTAGTACCTATGTCCGGTTTATTATCAAACCTTTGGGAGTTACTTCTACGTTTGCTTATATTGTTATGCTATGCTAGTAGACGTGGATTGGTTGAGTGTATCCATGACAGATGTGAGTATTGTTAATTAATGGTTCAACTTAAGGTGGCAATTTAAATACACATCTTGGTGGATTGAGGCACCAGGGTAACCCAGTGATTGCCTATTTTTTTTAATCGACCGCCACCAAGGCTCAAAGGGATCATGAGATTATTCATGCTAGAAACTTCCATGTGCAACCACAAGCTACTATGGGCTCTAGCATAGTTGACTTACTCATGTGAACTCTTAAAGTGGTAGACTAGCAGATGTAGGGGAAAGTAGGTGTAACGGTCTACCCATCGTAAGGTGCTAACGCTTCTGAAATACTGTGTCTCGGTCATCCGTTTCTCAAACACCATGTAGTGCGAGAAATCCAACGGAGGAGATCGAGTCTTGTGGGGAAAAATGCGCAAACCTCTGCAGAGTGTACAAACTAATCATGGTTAGCCGCGTCCCCGGTTATGGACGTTTTGAGTATCTAGTACTTGGATTATCATGTGAATCTCATCATGTTACTTAAATTAATTTGTTGGGTTTAATGATGATGCTTAATTGGGATTGAGTTGGGTGAACCTTCTCAATGTTTAACAACCACCATGATAGTTAAAAATAATTTATTCCTTTGTTGTAGGGAAAAATTGGCATTATGCAAAATTGTAACCATTGAGCTTTCCACCAGCCATATATGCATGTAGTGACAGCATTATTCTGTCCATTACTCTCTATGTGTTACATTGCCAGCATATTCCATGTGTTGACCCGTTTTCGGGCTGCAACGTTCATGTTGTGGACTTTTCAGACAACGAGTAAGGTGCCTTAGGTCGTGATCTTTCACTCAGTGATGCCGTTGGAGTTGATGGACTCACTTTATCTTCCAAGCCTTCCACTGTTATCGTTATTAGGTGGCCTTAAGCCATATTTATTGTAATAAGTTCTCTTTTGAGACATTCGATGTAATAAGTGTGTGATTGCTACTCTGTTATAAATCCTTCAATTACTGTGCGTGTCAGCATTACCAATCCAGGGATGACAGTGATGCACAGAGATCAGACTGTTTGTGGTCTGGTCGCTACAAGATGGTTGATACGTCCATTTTGCATCATGCTTTTATATCAATATTTATTGCATTATGGGCTATTTTTACAACTTATATCTCAATACTTATGGCTATTCTCTCTTATTTTACAAGGTTTACCATGAAGAGGGGGAATGCCGACAGCTGGAATTCTGGCTGGAAAAGGAGCAAACATTGGAAACCTATTCTGCACTGCTCCAAAAATCCAGAAACTCCACAAAACCTATTTTTGGAATTAATAAGAATTATTGAGCGGAAGAAATACATCAGGGGGCCCACAACCTGTCCAGGAGGGTGGGGGGTACGCCCTCCCCTACTGGGCGCACCCCCCTATCTCCTGGGCCCCCTGGCGGCCCCCCGGTGTCCATCTTCTCCTATATGAGGGCTTTTACCCTAGAAAAAATCACGGGCAAGCTTACGGGACAAAACTCCGCCGCCACGAGGTAGAACCTTGGAGGAACCAATCTAGGGCTCTGGCGGAGCTGTTCTGCCGGGGACACTTCCCTCCGGGAGGGGGAAATCATTACCAACGTCATCACCAACGATCCTCTCATCGGGAGGGGGTCAATCTCCATCAACATCTTCACCAGCACCATCTCCTCTCAAAACCCTAGTTCATCTCTTGTATCCAATCTTGTATCAAAACCACAAATTGGTACCTGTGGGTTGCTAGTAGTGTTGATTACTCCTTGTAGTTGATGCTAATTGGTTTACTTGGTGGAAGATCATATGTTCAGATCCTTAATGCATATTATTACTCCTCTGATTATGAACATGAATATGCTTTGTGAGTAGTTACGTTTGTTCCTGAGGACATGGGTGAAGTCTTCCTATTAGTAGTCATGTGAATTTGGTATTCGTTCGATATTTTGATGAGATGTATGTTGTCTTTTCCTCTAGAGGTGTTATGTGAACGTTGACTACATGACACTTCACCATTATTTGGGCCTAGAGGAGGGCATTAGGAAGTAATAAGTAGATGATGGGTTGCTAGAGTGACAGAAGCTTAAACCCTAGTTTATGCATTGCTTTGTTAGGGGCTGATTTGGATCCATATGTTTGATGTTGTGGTTAGGTTTACCTTAATACTTCTTTTGTAGTTGCGGATGCTTGCAATAGGGGTTAATATTAAGTGGGATGCTTGTCCAAGTAAGGGCAGTACCCAAGCACCGGTCCACCCACATATCAAATTATCAAAGTACCAAACGTGAATCATATGAGCGTGATGAAAACTAGCTAGACGATAATTCCCATGTGTCCTCGGGAGCTCCTTTCTCATTATTAGAAATTGTCCAGGCTTATCCTTTGCTACATAAAGGATTGGGCCACCTTGCTGCACTTTATTTACTTTATTTACTTGTTACTCGTTACTATTTATCTTATCACAAAACTATCTATTACCTACAATTTCAGTGCTTGCAGAGAAAACCTTACTGAAAACCGCTTATCAGTTCCTTCTGCTCCTCGTTGGGTTCGACACTCTTACGTATCGAAAGGACTACGATAGAGCCCCTACACTTTTGGGTCATCAAGACTCTTTTCTGGCGCCGTTGCCGGGGAGTGTACAGCTTTTGGTGAGTGGAACTTGGTAAGGAAACATTTATATAGTGAGCTGAAATTTTCTGTTACTTGTCACTATGGAAACTAATCCTTTGAGGGGCTTGTTCGGGGTATCTTCACCCCGACCTGAAGAGCAAAGAGTTTCTCTTCAACCTATTGAACTTTTTGAAAATATTTACTTTGAGATTCCTTCGGGTATGATAGAGAATCTGCTAGCTAATCCATTTGTAGGAGATGGAACATTGCATCCTGATTTACACCTTATCTTTCTGGATGAAGTTTGTGGATTATTTAAGCTTGCAGGTATTCCCAATGATGTTGTGAAAAGGAAGTTCTTCCCTTTATCTTTGAAGGGAGATGCATTGACATGTTATAGGCTATGTGATGATACGAGATCTTGGAGTTATAAACGATTGAAGTTGGAATTTCACCAGAAGTTCTATCCTATGCATCTTGTTCATCATGATCGTAATTACATATATAATTTCTGGCCTCGCGAAGGAGAAATCATCGCTCAAGCTTGGGGGAGGCTTAAATCAATGTTATATTCATGCCCCAATTATGAGCTCTCCCGGGAAATGATTATTCAAAAATTTTATGATCGGCTTTCTCTTAATGATCGCAACCTGCTCGATACTTCCTGTGCTGGTTATTATATGCTAAAGACTATTGATTTCAAATGGGACTTATTGGAAAGAATTAAACACAATTCTGAAGATTGGGGTTCCGACGATGGTAAGGAGTCAGGTATGACACCTAAGTTCGATAGTGCTTAATCTTTTATGGATATCGATGCTTTTCGTAGATTTAGCGCTATGTTTGGACTTGACTCTGAGATAGTAGCTTCTTCCTGTGAATCTTTTGCTACTCACATTGATCTCCCTAAAGAGAAGTGGTTTAAATATAATCCTCCTGTTGAAGTGAAAGTAGTTGCACCTATTACAGTTGAAGAAAAGACTATCACCTATAGTGATCCTATTGTTCCTACTACTTATGTTGAGAAACCTCATTTTCCTGTTAGGATAAAGGATCATGCTAAAACTTCGACTGTTGTTCGTAAGAGTAATACTAGGACTTATACACCTCCTGAGCAAATCAATGTTGAACCTAGTATTGCTATGGTTAAAGATCTCTTGGATGATGATTTAGATGGGCATGTTATTTATTTCTGTGATAAAACTGCTAATATTGCTAGACCAGATACTAAGATACATAGACCTGTCGTAGGCATGCCTGTTATTTCTGTTAAAATAGGAGATTATTGTTATCATGGTTTATGTGATATGGGTGCTAGTGCTAGTGCAATACCTTATGATCTATATAAAGAAATTATGCATGACATTGCACCCGTTGAATTAGAAGACATTGATGTTACCATTAAGCCTGCTAATAGGGATACCATTAAACCAGTTGGGATTGTTAGAGATGTTGAAGTCCTGTGTGGTAAGGTTAAATACCCTGCTGATTTTCTTGTTCTTGGTTCCCCACAAGATGATTTTTGTCCCATTATTTTTGGTAGACCCTTCTTAAATACAGCTAGTGCTAGGATTGATTGTGAAAAAGATACTGTCACCATTGGCTTAGATGGTATGTCTCATGATTTTAATTTTGCTAAGTTTCATAGACAACCTCGTGATAGGGAACAACCTAGTAAGGATGAGATTATTGGTCTTGCTTCTATTGCCGTGCCTCCTACTGATCCGTTAGAACAATATTTGCTAGACCATGAAAATGATATGTTTATGAAGGAAAGAAGGGAAATAGATGAAGTGTTCCTTAAATAGGAACCTGTGCTGAAACATAACCTTCCCGTTGAAATTCTTGGGGACCCCCCTCCACCCAAGGGTGATCCCGTGTTTGAATTCAAACCATTACCTGATAATCTTAAGTATGCTTATCTTGATGAAAAGAAAATATATCCTGTTATTATTAGTTCTAACCTTTTAGAGAAGAAAGAAGAAAGATTATTGAAAACTCTGAAGAAGCACCGAGCAGCTATCGGATATACTCTGGATGATCTTAAGGGCGTTAGTCCCATGTTATGCCAACACAAAATTAATTTGGAGGACGATGCCAAACCAGTTAGAGATCCTCAACGACGACTAAATCCCAAAATGAAAGAAGTGGTAAGAAGGGAGATACTAAAGCTCCTTGAGGCAGGTGTAATTTATCCCGTTGCTGATAGTGATTGCGTAAGCCATGTCCATTGTGTTCCTAAAAAGGGAGGTATTATCGTTGTTCCTAATGGTAAAGTTGAATTGATCCCGCAAAGAATTATTACATGTTATAGGTTGGTAATTGATTTCCGTAAATTAAATAAGGCTACTAAGAAAGATCATTACCCATTACCTTTTATTGATCAAATGCTAGAAAGACTATCCAAACACACACATTTCTTGTTTCTTGATGGTTACTCTGGTTTCTCTCAAATACTTGTGTCAGCTGGGGATCAATCAAAAACTACTTTTACTTGCCCTTTCGGTACTTTTGCTTATCGATGTATGCCTTTTGGTTTATGTAATGCACCTGCTACCTTTCAAAGATGCATGATGGCTATATTCTCTGATTTTTGTGAAAAGATTTGTGAGGTATTCATGGATGATTTCTCCGTTTATGGATCCACTTCTGATGATTGCTTGAGCAACCTTGATCGAGTTTTGCAGAGATGCGAAGACACTAGTCTCGTCTTGAATTGGGAAAAGTGCCACTTTATGGTTAATGAAGGCATTGTTTTGGGGCACAAGATCTCGGAGAGAGGTATCGAAGTTGATAAAGCTAAAGTTAATGCTATTGAAAAGATGTCATGTCCCAAGGACATAAAATGTATAAGAAGTTTCCTTGGTCATGCCGGTTTTTATAGGAGGTTCATTCAAGACTTTTCTAAAATCTCTAGGCCTCTGACTAATTTATTGCAAAACTTTATTCATCTTGTCTTTGATGATGATTGTGTAGAAGCATTTGAAGTACTTATGAAAGCTTTGATCACTTCACCTATTGTCCAACCACCTGATTGGAATTTACCTTTTGAAATTATGTGTGATGCTAGTGATTATGATGTAGGTGCTGTTCTAGGGTAAAAAGTTGATAAGAAATTGAATGTTATCCATTATGCTAGTAAGACTCTTGATACTGCCCAGAGAAATTATGCTACTACTGAAAAAGAATTCTTAGTAGTTGTGTTTGCATGTGATAAGTTTAGACCTTATATTGTTGATTCCAAAGTTACTATTCACACTGGTCATGCTGCTATTAAATATCTTATGGAAAAGAAAGATGCTAAGCCTAGACTCATTAGATGGGTTCTGTTGCTCCAAGAATTTGATTTGCATATTATTGATAGAAAGGGAGCTGAGAACCCCGTTGCAGAAAACTTGTCTAGGTTAGAGAAAGTTCTTGATGACCCACTTCCTATTGATGATAGCTTTCCTGATGAACAATTAGCGGTCATTAATGCTTCTTGTACTGCTCCTTCGTATGGTGATTATGCTAATTACATTGTTGCTAAATTTATACCGCCTAGTTTCACATACCAGCAAAAGAAAAAGTTCCTTTATGATTTAAGACATTACTTTTGGGATGATCCACACCTTTATAAAGAAGGAGTAGATGGTGTTATTAGACGTTGTGTGCCTGAGCATGAACAGGAACAGATCCTACGCAAGTGTCACTCTAAATCTTATGGAGGACACCACGCTGGAGATAGAACTGCACACAAGGTACTACAATCTAATTTTTATTGGCCTACTCTCTTCAAAGATGCTCGTAAGTTTGTCTTATCTTGTGATGAATGACAAAGAATAGGTAACATTAGTAGACGTCAAGAAATGCCTATGAATTACTCTCTTGTTATTGAACCGTTTGATGTTTGGGGCTTTGATTATATGGGACCTTTTCCTGCCTCTAATGGTTACACACATATTTTAGTTGCTGTTGATTATGTTACTAAGTGGGTAGAAGCTATGCCAACTAGTAGTGCTGATCATAACACTTCTATTAAAATGCTTAAAGAAGTTATTTTTCCGAGGTTTGGAGTCCCTAGATATCTTATGACTGATGGTGGTCAACATTTTATTCATGGTGCTTTCCGTAAGATGCTTGCTAAGTATGATGTTAATCATAGAAATGCATCTCCTTATCATCCGCAGTCTAGTGGTCAAGTAGAGAGCAATAGAGAGCTCAAATTAATTTTGCAAAAGACTGTGAATAGATCTAGAAAGAATTGGTCCAAAAAACTTGACGATGCATTATGGGCCTATAGAACTGCATACAAAAATCCTATGGGTATTGTGGGAGTCCTGGATTAGGGGGTATCCGGACAACCGGACTATATACTTTGTCCGAACTGTTGGAGCGTGAAGATACAAGACTCAAGACTCCGTCCCTTGTCCGGATGGGACTCTCCTTCACGTGGAAGACAAGCTTGGCGATCCGGATGCTATATTTCCTTCCTTGTAACCAACTCCATGTAAACCCTAGCCCTCTCCGGTGTCTATATAAACCGGAGAGGTTGGTCCTTAGAGGGACGATCACAATCAAAATAATCACAGGCTAGCTTCTAGGGTTTAGCCTCTACGATCTCGTGGTAGATCTACTCTTGTACTACTTATATCATCAATATCAATCAAGCAGGAAGTAGGGTTTTACCTCCATCGAGAGGGCCCGAACCTGGGTAAACATTGTGTCCCTTGCCTCCTGTTACCATCAGCCTAAGACGCACAGATCGGGACCCCCTACCCGAGATCCGCCGGTTTTGACACCGACATTGGTGCTTTCATTGAGAGTTCCTTTGTGTCGTCGCTGCAAGGCCTGATGGCTCCTTCAATCGTTAACAATGATGCGGTCCAGGGTGAGACTTTTCTCCTCGGACAGATCTTCGTATCCGGTGGCTTCTCACTACGGGCCAAATCGCTTGGCCATCTGGAGCAGATCGACAGCTATGCCCCTGGCCACCAGGTCAGGTTTGGAAACCTAAACTACATGACCGATATCCGTGGAGACTTTATCTTCGACGGGCTCGGGCCCGCGCCAGGAGCGCCGGACAATCACGATGAGCATGGTTGAGACCTGCTATCGGACAACGCTCCGGATATCGCCCTTGCAGGAGCCCCGGACCTAAATCCAGAGCAGATTGCATCGCCCGAGGACGGGTGGATGGACCCCGCCTCGCAGGCCGCACACCCATTGGTGGTAGAGCCGAACACATGCCTCACCCCCAAAGAAGCCTGTGACATCAGACCCCCGGACTCATATCCGGCTGCAGGTTCCAGTCCGTGCACTCCTGAGCCCATCGGACCTGGTTGGGCTCCTGTAATGAAGTTCACCGCCGCGGATATCTTCCAGCACTCGCCCTTTGGCGACATGCTGAACTCATTAAAGTCTCTCTCTTTGTCAGGAGACTCTTGGCCGAACTATGTCCGGCTTAAGTGGGAAGCAGGCACCAAAGAAATTCATTGCCCACCCACCACCCACTTCATTGCCACGGTTGATGATTTAACCGACGTGGTTGACTTCGACTCCGAAGACATCGATGGTATGGACGACGATGCAGGAGAAGATTCAGAATCATTGGGGCGGTGGACTACCACCTTGTCATACGATATATACATGGTGGATATGCCCAAGGAGGACAACGACGACAATCCGGAAGGTAAAACCCCCGGGCAAAAACCAAAACTATGGCGCAGACACCGCTCCAAGTCCAGCAACAGTAATAATAGCGATAAGGGCGCCAGAAAGATCAACACCCCAGTCAACTCCGAAGGCAACAACGGCCATATGCACCCAGCAATGGAGCAGGATGAACCAGGTCACGCCGAACACAGCTCGGAGCAGACGCCCGATCACAATGATCCCGAGGGACGAATTAATGAAACCGCCCCGTGACAAGAACACAGTCCGGATGACGATGCATTCATCATCCCGGAAACACGCTTGGAACGAGATAACCTCCACAGAAGGCTTATGGCCACTGCGAGAAGTCTAAAGAAGCAGAAGCAACGGCTAAAGGCCGCACAGGAAACGCTCAATCGTAGATGGAATAAAGTGCTAGACATTGAAGAAAAGTACGGCGACGATCACCATACGAAGAGCTATCCAAAATGCAAGCTGCTGCCAGAATTCGACGACGAGGCCGTTCCACCAAAGAACAACACGGCCAGGAGGCCAAACGAACCACTTCATAACCACAACAGAGCAGCTACCGACACCGCGCACGATTTACGCGAGCTCCTGGATAAGAAGGCCAGCGTGGCTAGGTCCATCTACGGATCTAAAGGGCACACCCCAACGCGGGACTATGGTCACCAAAACGATCATACCGATCGGATACCAGTTCGGAAAAGACACCGGACACAACAACAGCCAACGGCACGCCATAGCACGTCCAGATACAAAGGGGCTGCTGACCCCCTGTGCTTCACCGAATAAGTACTGGACCATGAATTTCCACAGGGTTTTAAACCTGTGAACATAGAGGCATACGACGGAACAACAGACCCAGGGGTCTGGCTCGAGGATTTTATCCTGCATATACACATGGCTCAAGGGGGTGACCTCCACGCCAGCAACTGCATAAACTAAAGGGACCAACTCGACACTGGTTGAAAAGCCTCCCCGAAAATTCAATTGGAAGTTGGGAGGAACTCGAGGACGCTTTCAGGTCATTTTCAAGGGACTTATGTCTGGCCTCCAGATGCGGACGATTTAAGTCACATAATCCAACAACCTGGAGAGTCCGCCTGCAAACTTTGGAACAGATTCCTCACTAATAAGAATCAAATTGTCGATTGTCCGGATACAGAAGCGTTAGCGGCCTTCAAACACAGCATCCGAGACGAGTGGCTCGCAAGACACCTCGGCCAAGAAAAGCCAAGGAAAATGGCAGCGTTAACAAGCCTTATGACCCGCTTTTGCGCGGGTGAAGATAGCTGGTTGGCCCGTAAAGGCACCAGCGACCCAAGCACATCCGAAATAAGGGATGGCAACGGGAAGCCATGGCGTAATAAAAACAAACGTCAAAACAAGGAAGAGAGCCCGGACAACACAACGGTCAACGCCGGATTCAGGGGCTCTCGACCCAGTCAACAAAAGAAGCCATTTAAAGGCAGTAAAGAAGGATCGTCCGATATGAACAGAGTCCTGGACAGACTGTGCCAAATTCATGGCACCCCCGACAAACCTGCGAACCACACTCACAGGGAATGCTGGGTCTTCAAGCAAGCTGGCAAATTAAATGTCGAACACAAGGGAAGGGAAACACCAAGTGAAGACGAGGATGAGCCTCGCCAGCCAAACACTGGGGGACAGAAAAAATTCCCACCAGAGGTAAAACGAGTAAACATGATCCATGCGACTCACACATCCATGAGAAGGCATGAATGCACGCTCAGAGATGCATACGCTATAGAGCCCGTCGTACCCACACCTAACCACTGGTCGGCTTTTTCGATCACTTTCGATCACACAGACTGCCTGACTAGTATTCAGCATGGAGGATCAGAGGCCTTGGTGCTTGACCCAATAATCGACGGATACCATCTTACTCACGTCCTCATGGACGGCTGCGGTAGTCTCAATTTAATATACCAGGACACTGTCCGCAGGATGGGGATAGACTCATCCAGAATCAACCAAAGCAACACCACCTTTGAAGGGGTGATACCAGGCGTTGAAGCCTATGGCAGGGGCTCCGTCGTACTGGAGGTAACATTCGGCTCCCCAGGCAACTCCAGAAGCGAAGAACTAATCTTCACCATCGCACCCTTCCAGAGCGGCTATCACGCATTGCTTGGGAGAATGGCCTTCGCCCGCTTCAATGCAATACCGCATTACGCCTACCTCACACTCAAGATGTCCGGTCCATGAGGCGTCATCACCATTAACGGAAACATAAAGCGCTCTTCACGTGCAGAGGAATACGCGACAGCTACATCGACCGGATTCTAAGCGGCCTCCAATACCAGAAAGCATGACTGGTCGTCAAGACCACGGACACAGTTAGACGAGTCCGGCAGCCTAGATCAAACTAAACCAGGGCGCCATGTACGTAATCCCATAGAGGACACCAGGGGCTATAAATATTTAATAAAGCCCCACTGTTGGCCTGACCTTGTTCACAGGCCAATGTCTTACACTTTTACTATCCATCGCACACTCACGTTATGCTCTTCTACATGAGTTTTTATTTTTATAGACACCATTCGTGCGTTACCTTTCCAGGACACGGCACAACGGAGACAAAGGCGCAGACGTGCAGCAGGGCCCCGCTCAAAGGTTTCTCTTTAGATAAAGCCCCTGTGTAAACCTTTTTTATTGCCTCTTGTTGCTTACATATCCCATGGGTACTACACCCACAGAGGGTACTGCCGTTATTGGCATTTCGCCACGACAGACTGGTGCATGTACCTGGAAATATAGGGTTCATAATGAAAGGGCGTTCTTCAGCCCATTTTATGTTATAAAGTCCGAATACCTTCGGGAGTGTTCGGCATCACGAATTTGGCTTATATGCATCAGCTCTGAATGATGTCTTTGGTCAAATGTTGGGTTTGCCCGGCTCCTGGGTGTGCCGCCTTACGTTTCGTTCTTATTGGCTAAGGCGGCCAAAGGAGAACTACTGCGATTGTGCCCTGGTTATTTCTGATGAGCACCTCAGTAGAGAAAGCCGAAAACTGACTGTCATGATACAGCGAGAGACTGTTCAACCACTCGAAGACTTACCGGAATCTTTAGGATTCCTCTGGATTAATGAAGGACAGTTTCCCGGTCATGTACACACGCGCCCGTATTCGGATGCACGCGAAGGTACCAGGGGCTACATAGTAGCCCCACCGTTAAACTCCCATGGCTAAGCGAAAGTGTTACAGCTATATAGTCCGACTGCCTAGTTCGACGTGCGATCACCTCCATAATGGACCAAGACGTTGGATCAAGTGTGATTACGCATATTTTTCGCGAACACCCCCGCATTGTATGCGTGGGGGCTGAAGCCAACGACTGCTAATGTCAGGACCCCGACTCAATGCCACATCGATCTAGCATGTAACACCTCATATCACTTTGCGGCCTCACGCACGGTATTCCCACGGGTGTCGCCTTACCTTTGCCCGGGACCGTTTGCGTCTTTTGGCACACGTATATGATAGTGTCGCTAGCATCCATATGATAAGGAGCCCGGGCTGACATGGCTAGTCGTAAACCCAAAGTGGCACAAACTTACAGGGACAGGCATCCATGACCCAACATCGAACGTGTCGGTCATCAGCGAGTGAATCCAGGCTGTAGCACTGGGCTAGCAGGACTCCGGTGAACCGGGCTCTAGCGGGCTAACAGGACTCCGGTATTCATCGCGTGACATTTCCCCGAAGGGACAGACACAGGAACAAAGAAGGACACATGCCGGCCAGCCTAAGTGTTCCGGAGAAGTAGCAAGCTACCATGGCTCAGTGGAAACACTAGTAGACATTTCCCGGTAAGAGAGGCTACCAAGGATAAACAACTAGGTTGTCAGATCCCACACATACCAGGCATTTCAATAACATACACACAATATGCTCGATATGTGCAAATACAACATGGCATCACAACATGACTCTACAACTCAAGTATTGATTCAATAGGGTCCGAGGAGCGAGATATTACAAACATGGGTCTCATGACCCAACAATCAAAGCATACAAGTCAAAGCACATGCGGAAGCTTAACATGTCTGAGTACAGACATCTAGAAATGAAAAAGGCTGAGAAGCCTGACTATCTACCAGATCCTGCCGAGGGCACAAGATCGTAGCTGAGGTAACAAGCTAAACGTCGAAGTCCACGAGGTACTACTAGCGAGACTGAAGTCTCTCTGCAAAACATAAAGTAAGCAACGTGAGTACAAATGTACCCAGCAAGACTTACATCAGATCTATCTACATATGCATCATTATCAACAAGGGGGTGGTGGGGTTTAACTGCAGCAAGCCAGCTTTGACTCGGTGGCTATCCTGAACTATGACTGCAAGTAACTCTTTGAGGTGGCGCACACGAGTCCACATATTCACCATATCAATACACCACTATGGATCCACTCCCGTCTCCCTACGAGAACGCCATCCATAGCACTCACGCTTATCTTGCGTATTTTAGAGTATCCACTTTCACTTGTCTATGAACTATGGAAGGGGTCCAAGTTTCCATATCCGAGGAATCCGGCTATTCGAATAGATAATGATAACCCTGCAGGGGTGTACTTCTTCACACACGCTTTCGCCACTTATCGCCCTGTACACGTCATGTACCTCGGCAACCTTCAAGCGGAAGCCGGGCGAGGGAGTCGGCCACGACCTGACTAACCAAACAAGTCTCTAGTCCAGGTTTATCGCCTATTCGGGTTCCATCCGCAAGGAGATCCGGCCGGGGTGTCGCTCACGGCCCCAAGCGATGTGTGCAGGGTTCCCAAGCAAACCATCCGGGTGCCACTTGGTACACCGTGCCACTGTGCCTAGTCTGTCCCAAGCCCACCTGTACCGGGTGCCACTTGGTAGACTACTAACACTACCTACAAACACCAGAAACTAGTTGCAACTCCTGGACAGAGATCAAGTTGATTAATAAGTCGAGAGAGCTTGGAGCGCCCGGAGCCCAATGTGTGGTAGTAACTGATCATGGATCACAAACACAGAACTCAGTTCCTGAGGACGGCTGCAATGAGACAACCCACCATGTACTCCTACATGGCCTCTCACCGCTACCTTTACCAAAACGTGTTCACACACTTAGCTCACACACAGTAGGACATGTTCACACACCTCTGATTCATCCCCGATGAATTAGACCTGACTCAACTCTAAGAAGTAGCAGGCATGACAAACAAGCATGAATGAGTAGGCACAACAGGGCTCAAACAACTCCTACTCATGCTAGTGGGTTTCATCTATTTACTGTGGCAATGACAGGTCATGCAGAGGATAAAGGGGTTCAGCTACCACAACAAGTAACAGATGAATCGTTTTGTCCTAATGCAGTAATATAGAGCAGGAGCGAGAGAGTAGGATTGTATCGGAATGAACAAGGGGGTTTTGCTTGCCTGGCACTTCTGAAGATAACATTGAGTCTTCATCAGTGTCAACGATCACATCGTCGGTACAACGTCTACCGAGGGGGAACAACACCGGCAAACACAGAAGAAACACGATCAATGCAATGCACAATATGATGCATGCTATGACATGGCAATATGAATGTGTTTTGAGCTAATGCACCTAGCTATGGTTTAAATGAAGTTGGTTTGAATACATGATTCAAATTCCAACTCCATATATGATTATTTAAATGCCCTTTATTTGTTTTGTCCAAAACAGAGGAGAAACATTGTTCCAACATGCATGAAAATGGTACAGATGGATTCCTTGAATTTTTCTGATAATTTTTCATATATAATTTATTTAATTTGGAGTTACGGTTGAATTTCTAGGATTTTTGGAAGTTTGGGGTATTTTCTGAAATTTATAAATCATTTCCTGATTTATTTTAATTCCAGAAATACTTACTGGATCAGCATTGCGTCACTATGACGTCAGCAGGTCAACAGACGCTGCTGCTGGTCAAACCTGACCAGTGGGGTCCACTGGTCAGTGACTGGGGCTGGTTAGTGCCGCTGACGTGTGGGCCCAGTCAACGGCCACGTCAGCACGGTCAAAACTGACGCGTGTGGCCACTGTAATTAGATTAAACTAAACAGAAAATAAACTAAGATTAATTAAAGCATGGGGCCTAGGTGTCAGTGACACGGTGCGGTGTTTAGTGGCTAATTCAGCCAGCCACGTCAGCCGGCGACCACGGTGACGGCGAGACCTCGCCGGAGTTGCTCGGGATGGCGCTACAGCCCGCGGCTGGTCGCGCTGAGGGCACCAAGAGGGAGCCCGTGCTCCCGCGCATCTAGGGGCGCACGTAGCTGGGCACAGGGAGGCCGGTGTTCGCCGGAAACAAGCTCCTGGCGGCGGCCGGAGTTCGGGCGTCGGGCGTTTCGACGCTGCTGCTCACAAACGAGGGAGCTGAGGCGCTGGAGGGGCTCTACGGGTCGCGGCAAGCACAACGGGTGCACGCCCGTGACCAAATGGTCACCGGGGTTTCACCGATGACGAGCCCGTGCGGCGGAGCGTCTCGGCTCCGGTAGAGGGGGCGGCTAGAGCTCGAAATCGGACATGGGGTTAGGGGGAAATGAAGCAGGGGCTCACGGGGATCATGTAGGGAGGGTCAGCGAGCCCGGGGAAGCACGAACGGCGGCGAATCGACGGCGACCATCGGCGGCGGTCGAGGACGAAGATGATGGTGTGGAGGCGATGCAAAGCTTCCCGAGGGGCTTGGCTCGGCGGAGAGGATGAGGGCGAGGTAGCCGAGCTACTGGGCACGCCGAGAGGTCGAGGGGGAGGCTCTGGGTGCGGCAACGGTGGGCGGCGGCGATGAGCTCCGCTCGGGCTGCGCAAGAGAGAGAGCCAGGGGAAGGGAGGGAGAGCAGCGAGTGAGGGAGAGGGGACAGGGTCTTCGGGCGTCTCCGTGGCGCTGGTAGAAGGCCCGGGGCTCCCAGGAGGAAGCAGGAGGTGGCCGAGGGCTCTCGGGCGCGCGCCACGCCTCGCCTCTGTCCTTCTCGCGAGGGAGGAAGACGGCAGGGGGGAAGCGGCGGTGGGCTGGGCCGTGCTGGGCCGGTTGGTGGCGCCAGGTAAGTGGCTGGAGAAGCTGGGCCAGGTAGGTGGCCCAGGTAGGCTTCTGCTCTTTTTTTTATAATTCTGTTCTGTTTTCTTGTTCTGTTTGTTTTATTTCAATTTATTTTGCCACTGTTTTGAATTTAAAATAATTCAAACAATGCCAAAAACTCCTCTGAATATTTTTATTTTGCTAGATGGACTTTTCCAAAAGCTCATAAAATATTTCAGGGGTATTTGAAATTATATTCTAATTATATGAATATAATTCAAATTCAAATATCTAATGATTTAAATTCAAAGTCCCTAGATTAAGTCCTTAAAAATGTTCAATATTTTGGTTGGGACCAGAACCCTTTGCCAAAATTATCAAACATTTAAGAAGAGCATTTTGGAACAATGAATGAGATTTTAGGGTTTTTGCCCTTCTTTTATTTAGGGTTTTTGAGGCTTCCAAATTTCCTCAGTTCAAGTTTCAGAAATTTAAACATGATGCAAACACCAGGCAGCACCAGAAGCTAGGGATGTGACAACTCGCCCCCACTAAACAAGAATCTCGTCCCGAGATTCAAGCGTAGGGTAAGATGATGGGGGGACGCAAACTAACACAAACTTCACGGTCCAGGGTGCACTTCAAATGAACGTTGATTCGTTCACCATCATTATCTTGATGTCTTGCTCCGAGAATGCCAACCGACATGACAACGAGAGGGGAGAGAAAACTCTAGAAGGGTCGAACTTCTCGAAGGTCGAACAACTCGCGGAATGAGACATAGAACCATCTCTCGGGTTGAGACACGAGATACACATCAAGAGGGGTGGAAAGAAACGGATGACGAAGGTTCACTAGGTGGACAAAAATTCCACACTTAAGAAGGTGGTAAACGATTGTTAACGTAGCGAGGAGTTGAGTTTCCACGATACCATAACGGGGCACCTTAGGGATGTGACTTGTGGAAATATCCCCTTAAGTGGCAAAAAGAATTACCTTTGATTCAAAGATCATTGAAACTCTTTATACCAGCCTAAGGCAATTCTCGAGCGATCGTTTGAAGCGGGTCGGTAGAATGGCATACCCGGATTAAAATGGATGATGTGGAATACCTTGTTGAAAACAACACAAGGAATAATTTTAGTAACTGGGGAGAAGCTCAACAGTAGAGAGTGAGTCCACTGTTTGAAAAGTTATAGCATAATCGAGGAAACTGAGAGCAATCCAGTTAGTGCCGACGATAACACCTAGCGCTTGTGCGTGCTCTCAAGGACTTGAGCATCTCCATATTCATCAAGGTTTTACCAACATCAATGACAAGGATCCTGGCAACACCATTTACTACCATGATGAATGGTGATGGAGGATGTAGATGCAAAGGAAGGTATCACCGTCTCAGACTTCACCTTGGCAGGGCCAAGGAAGCAAAATCTGGATAATCGACCGAGAGACATTTAGCACTCCGCTTCTAATGTTCTCCTTGATGTGCTAGCGTAACCCATTCATAAAGACGGTTTGATATCTAGAACATCAAGTAAAAGGTCGGACTTCGGGAACACAAAAATCATAAGGCACAACTAGGGAGTAGATCCTACAAAATCCTTATGGGGAGGTGGCCAACTTCTTCAATCAAGATACTACAATAATAGGTCCTCCGGCTGGGTGTGTTAGCCACGACATCCACTTTACCGGTTACAGAGAGACCATTATTATAGTTCTTGGGAAATGTTCCAACCATCATATCTGCCTGAGATTCAGATCTGGTTGATGTCAGAATAATCCAGACTCATCGAGCCTAGGAAGAAAAATGAAAGTTTGCAACACAAATCGACAAGATGACGTTGCGAGATTCTCGGGAAATGAACTACGATAGCAAGATCCAAAACATGAGCTGGTTCTGCTACACCCATGTGAACACGCTATCCCAGACAAACATGATCACATGGTAGTCTTACAATAAAACACTACCGAGTTCTGGTAGGGAACCATCATCGGGGATATCAGAGTCTTGTGCATTACCATGGATTAACACTTAACTCCTTTTCCTGAACAAATCAGTCAGTGGCTTGGGGTGCTACGGAACACACATGGAGTGGAGGTAATTAATCTACCAAACCATAGTATACTTTGCACATGCATGACTGACTTGGGATGATTCCAGAGGAGCAAAAACAAACTTTCTCGAATTCACGACGGCAACTTAGATCAATGCACGTGAATCAAAGGAAGTCACTTCCTTTATCGAAACATATGCTTCACGCACGGAACATGAAGATAATGCTTATAGAAGTTTCCAACACTAGGTTGATGTTCAACATGAATCATGGGGGAGACAAAATGCTGTTGATAGGCTCAACAGCAACTCATCATAATTTCCATATCACTGGACTTCCACCATCATGTGAACAAGGTGATAGTATTGGTCAGACCAAAAGATATAATGATGTATGCTCAAGGGACAGCCACGAGTAAGACAACATTACAAACATCGTTGGTTCTGATTTGATTTGACGATAGCCCATACTCAATCAAAGGTTTGGGTAAGATAATAGATCCAACAATTGTTCACAAGGACCAATTGATGAAGATATCATCTTTCTTCAACACACAAACACACACACACAAAAAGATATCCCTTAACATGAACTAAGTCGGACAAGCTTTTATCTTCCAACTCTCCAAGTTGTTGTTTAGTTTGACCAACTAGCTCGGGGGCATCCCACACAGATTCTTGGAGAAGGGGTGGTTTACAGGAAACCATCTTGATCATGAACTCAACATAGCGGTCAAGTGACAACCTGGTGATACTTTCGAGAAGATATTCGGAAAATCACGAACCACCGATATGTTACTAAGATCGAGAACAATCTTGCTTTTCAGAGCAAGACGATATGATCAAATGAGCGAGGACTTGACAAAATCCTAACTCATCAATCAAAATGTGCACCTAGGAAGATGGACAAGGTAGCACGATCAATCTTAGAATGATGATTCAAGAACCAACACGTTAAGAATGAGGTTATTGTCCATTTAACTACCAAGCAACAGAGTTGCTAGCAGTGTTGATTTCACACACCACGATTCACTTGTCGGCATTCCGGTTACAATAACACAGGAACCGAGGAATGAACAATGATGGCAAGAAGTATCACTGTACCAAGAGTTCATAGGATGGTGTGCAATTCCTACAATAATCCCGATATAAAAGATGGTAATACTCCAAGGTAGAACAGAGCAAAAGCTGGATTGGCATTTTGATCTGTGGAGTACAATTGTTTTGACCCAATCCTAGATATGGATGAGGTACTGGAGTTTGTTTCTCCTAGTCATTCCGGAATAGAATGGCTTGACGGACCACAAGAGTAATAGGTATCGATGAACGATTGCACGCATACTCTTGACTATCAATTGATAAACGGGGGTCAGAAGACAACTAAAGAGGGACAACTCAAAGGAACATACGATTTTCTGAGTTGTGTATGCATGGTTTAGCATGTCGAACGAAGTTCAACATATTTCTTCCGGATAACCCATGCAGAAAGGTAGAACTGGCAGAGCCACAATATATAATGGAGAACTCATCAAGAGCACTCTGGTTGTGATCATTCAGTTCAACGAGGAACTTCTGCCATAAGTAGTTCATGGTATTTGGAAGAAGAAGATACCACGGACTTCAAGGACTATCGCAAAGGTTACTAATAACCTAAGGGAGCTAGCAATTACTATCAACATGAAGTAAGTAGGGTGAATCTCGGGTTCAAAACCCAGGAATAGAATACCTACTACTAAGTAGCATCACGGAATGCCTTCGAGAATAAAGGCCAGAATCATCACACTGGGACACAAATCATGGCTAGACCACTAGATGATCCCCTAAGCACTTAGGGTCATAATTATTAACTCCAACATATATGTCAAGGCAGCAGAGTACCTCAACTCACCGATTAGTGTGGTTAATCTGGCCCAAAGGAACATCGAAATGGGAGGAAGAAATTTGCAAATTGCTTCAGACTATTTAGAAACCTGGGATGACTCGGACAGCATAACGGTTGTAAATGCTCGAAGGATTGGAGACATGCTACAAAAATGGTGGCATAGCCACTCGATCATCAAAATATCAAGGTTCTGAGATCAATAGTTAACATACGGAAGCAGTAGGAACTAAACTAAGACTTAAATCCAACAATCCTATAAGTCTACGGATTAGTAACACGTCATCCTGATAGATAGATGAGAAGGCCTAGTTCTTAATCCCCATAGGAAAGATAAGATGACTCAGATCAGAAGGCATAAGGTATAAGGAGTAAAAAGAGCCTTACGTTCCATCCCACAATCAATTCCCTTATATAACTAAAGAATTTCTAGACTCAACTTCGACCAGTTTGGCTTGGTAATCCTACAGGCAGTCAAGCTCTGATACCAAAGCTGTCAGGACCCCGACTCAATGCCACATCGATCTAGCATGTAACACCTCATATCACTTTGCGGCCTCACGCACGGTATTCCCACGGGTGTCGCCTTACCTTTGCCCGGGACCGTTTGCGTCTTTTGGCACACGTATATGATAGTGTCGCTAGCATCCATATGATAAGGAGCCCGGGCTGACATGGCTAGTCGTAAACCCAAAGTGGCACAAACTTACAGGGACAGGCATCCATGACCATACATCGAACGTGTCGGTCATCAGCGAGTGAATCCAGGCTGTAGCACTGGGCTAGCAGGACTCCGGTGAACCGGG
This sequence comes from Triticum aestivum, assembly GCF_018294505.1. Classification (NCBI taxonomy): domain Eukaryota; kingdom Viridiplantae; phylum Streptophyta; class Magnoliopsida; order Poales; family Poaceae; genus Triticum; species Triticum aestivum. The sequence goes on from NC_057795.1 coordinate 231,197,973, forward strand.
CTATAGCGGGCTAACAGGACTCCGGTATTCATTGCGTGACATTTCCCCGAAGGGACAGACACAGGAACGAAGAAGGACACATGCCGGCCAGCCTAAGTGTTCCGGAGCAGTAGCAAGCTACCATGGCTCAATGGAAACACTAGGAGACATTTCCCGATAAGAGAGGCTACCAAGGATCCCACACATACTAGGCATTTCAATAACATACACACAATATGCTCGATATGTGCAAATACAACATGGCATCACAACATGACTCTACAACTGAAGTATTGATTCAATAGGCTCCGAGGAGCGAGATATTACAAACATGGGTCTCATGACCCAACAATCAAAGCATACAAGTCAAAGCACATGCGGAAGCTTAACATGTCTGAGTACAGACATCTAGAAATGAAAAAGGCTGAGAAGCCTGACTATCTACCAGATCCTGCCGAGGGCACAAGATCGTAGCTGAGGTAACAAGCTAAACATCGAAGTCCACGAGGTACTACTAGCGAGACTGAAGTCTCTCTGCAAAACATAAATTAAGCAACGTGAGTAAAAATGTACCCAGCAAGACTTACATCAGATCTATCTACATATGCATCATTATCAACAAGGGGGTGGTGGGGTTTAACTGCAGCAAGCCAGCTTTGACTCGGTGGCTATCCTGAACTACGACTGCAAGTAACTCTTTGAGGTGGCGCACACGAGTCCACATATTCACCATATCAATACACAACTATGGATCCACTCCCGTCTCCCTACGAGAACGCCATCCATAGCACTCACGCTTATCTTGCGTATTTTAGAGTATCCACTTTCACTTGTCTATGAACTATGCAAGGGGTCCAAGTTTCCATATCCGAGGAATCCAGCTATTCGAATAGATAATGATAACCCTGCAGGGGTGTACTTCTTCACACACGCTTTCGCCACTTATCGCCCTGTACACGTCATGTACCTCGGCAACCTTCAAGCGGAAGCCGGGCGAGGGAGTCGGCCACGACCTGACTAACCGAACAAGTCTCTAGTCCAGGTTTATCGCCTATTCGGGTTCCATCCGCAAGGAGATCCGGCCGGGGTGTCACTCACGGCCCCAAACGATGTGTGCAGGGTTCCAAAGCCCACCATCCGGGTGCCACTTGGTACACCGTGCCACTGTGCCTAGTCTGTCCCAAGCCCACCTGTACCGGGTGCCACTTGGTAGACTACTAACACTACCTACAAACACCAGAAACTAGTTGCAACTCCTGGACAGAGATCAAGTTGATTAATAAGTCGAGAGAGCTTGGAGCGCCCGGAGCCCAATGTGTGGTAGTAACTGATCATGGATCACAAACACAGAACTCAGTTCCTGAGGACGGCTGCAATGAGACAACCCACCATGTACTCCTACATGGCCTCTCACCGCTACCTTTACCAAAATGTGTTCACACACTTAGCTCACACACAGTAGGACATGTTCACACACCTCTGATTCATCACCGATGAATCAGACCTGACTCAACTCTAAGCAGTAGCAGGCATGACAAACAAGCATGAATGAGTAGGCACAATAGGTCTCAAACAACTCCTACTCATGCTAGTGGGTTTCATCTATTTACTGTGGCAATGACAGGTCATGCAGAGGATAAAGGGGTTCAGCTACCGCAACAAGTAACAGATGAATCGTTGTTGTCCTAATGCAGTAATATAGAGCAGGAGCGAGAGAGTAGGATTGTATCGGAATGAACAAGGGGGTTTTGCTTGCCTGGCACTTCTGAAGATAACATTGAGTCTTCATCAGTGTCAACGATCACATCGTCGGTACAACGTCTACCGAGGGGGAACAACACCGGCAAACACAGAAGAAACACGATCAATGCAATGCACAATATGATGCATGCTATGACATGGCAATATGAATGTGTTTTGAGCTAATGCACCTAGCTATGGTTTAAATGAAGTTGGTTTGAATACATGATTCAAATTCCAACTTCATATATGATTATTTAAATGCCCTTTATTTGTTTTGTCCAAAACAGAGGAAAACGTTTGTTCAAACATGCATGAAAATGGTACAGATGGATTCCTTGAATTTTTCTGATAATTTTTCATATATAATTTATTTAATTTGGAGTTACGGTTGAATTTCTATGATTTTTGGAAGTTTGGGGTATTTTCTGAAATTTATAAATCATTTCCTGATTTATTTTAATTCCAGGAATACTTACTGTGTCAGCATTGCGTCACTATGACGTCAGCAGGTCAACAGACGCTGCTGCTGGTCAAACCGGACCAGTGGGGTCCACTGGTCAGTGACTGGGGCTGGTTAGTGCCGCTGACGTGTGGGCCTAGTCAACGGCCACGTCAGCACGGTCAAAACTGACGCGTGGGGCCACTGTAATTAGATTAAACTAAACAGAAAATAAACTAAGATTAATTAAAGCATGGGGCCTAGGTGTCAGTGACACGGTGCGGTGTTTAGTGGCTAATTGAGCCAGCCACGTCAGCCAGCGACGCCGGCGACCACGACGACGGCGAGACCTCGCCGGAGTTGCTCGGGATGGCGCTACAGCCCGCGGCTGGTCGCGCTGAGGGCACCAAGAGGGAGCCCGTGCTCCCGCGCATCTAGGGGCGCACGCAGCTGGGCACAGGGAGGCTGGGGTTCGTCGGAAACGAGCTCCTGGCGGCGGCCGGAGTTCGGGCGTCGGGCGTTTCGACGCTGCTGCTCACAAACGAGGGAGCTGAGGCGCTGGAGGGGCTCTACGGGTCGCGGCAAGCACAACGGGTGCACGCCGTGACCAAATGGTCACCGGGGTTTCGCCGATGACGAGCCCGTGCAGCGGAGCGTCTCGGCTCCGGTAGAAGGGGCGGCTAGAGCTCGAAATCGGACATGGGGTTAGGGGGAAACGAAGCAGGGGCTCACGGGGATCATGCAGGGAGGGTCAGCGAGCCCGGGGAAGCACGAACGGCGGCGAATCGACGGCGACCATCGGCGGCGGTCGAGGACGAAGACGATGGCGTGGAGGCAATGCAGAGCTTCCCGAGGGGCTTGGCTCGGCGGAGAGGATGAGGGCGAGGTAGCCGAGCTACTGGGCACGCCGAGAGGTTGAGGGGGAGGCTCTGGGTGCGGCAACAGCGGGCAGCGGCGATGAGCTCCGCTCGGGCTGCGAGAGAGAGAGAGCCAGGGGAAGGGAGGGAGAGCAGCGAGTGAGGGAGAGGGGACAGGGTCTTCGGGCGTCTCCGTGGCGCTGGTAGAAGGTCCAGGGCTCCCAGGAGGAAGCAGGAGGTGGCCGAGGGCTCTCGGGCGCGCGCCACGCCTCGCCTCTGTCCTTCTGGCGAGGGAGGAAGATGACAGGGGGGAAGTGGCGGTGGGCTGGGCCGTGCTGGGCCGGTTGGTGGCGCCAGGTAAGTGGCTGTAGAAGCTGGGCCAGGTAGGTGGCCCAGGTAGGCTTCTGCTCTTTTTTTTATATTTCTGTTCTGTTTTCTTGTTCTGTTTATTTTATTTCAATTTATTTTGCCACTGTTTTGAATTTAAAATAATTCAAACAATGCCAAAAACTCCTCTGAATATTTTTATTTTGCTAGATGGACTTTTCCAAAAGCTCATAAAATATTTTAGGGGTATTTGAAATTATATTCTAATTATATGAATATAATTCAAATTCAAATATCTAATGATTTAAATTCAAAGTCCCAAGATTAAGTCCTTAAAAATGTTCAATATTTTGGTTGGGACCAGAACCCTTTGCCAAAATTATCAAACATTTAAGAAGAGCATTTTGGAACAATGAATGAGATTTTAGGGTTTTTGCCCTTCTTTTATTTAGGGTTTTTGAGGCTTCCAAATTTCCTCAGTTCAAGTTTCAGAAATTTAAACATGATGCAAACACCAGGCAGCACCAGAAGCTAGGGATGTGACAGCTAACTTTCGTATTGCACATATACATAAAAACGGCCGCACAGGAGACACAATAATACTTTCGGGCAAAAAGTATAAATATAGCCTTGTAATCAAAATAACATTGTTCTTACAATGACACGACTTGTCACTCGAACAAGATATTCTTCGAGCACCGCGCCTCTATTAAGCGGGCACTTTCTGTTACCTGCTCCAAGTAGTGCTCAGCCGGATCCTAGCCTCCCGTCGGATTCTGGGTTGCAACGACGGTGGCCTCCATATCCGTCCAATATGCTTTCACACGGACGAGAGCCATTCGTGCACCCTCTATACACGCCGACCTTCTCATGGCATCGATCCGTGATACGGCACCAAGGAATTGTTGCACTAAACCAAAAGAACTGTCCGGCTTCGGCTCCTTCGGCCAAAGATGGTCTATTACAGACCGCATGGCAAGCCCGGACAGCCTATGAAGTTCCTCCACGGCAGCCATCTTCTCACTCAACAGCAATGGGCGCGCAGGAGCATTGAATTGCGACCAGAACAGCTTCTCCACCTCTTTATCACCTTGCTCCTCGAAAAAACTTGGCCGCATCAGCCGTACACTTCGCCAAGTCCGCATACGCGTCTGTAGGACTCCAGCATCGATCCAGGGGAGCATACGTCGGATCCAAAAACTTCATCCGCAATAAGTAGGGGTTACCAGCCGCAATTTTTTCAGCCTGTCGAAGCTCCTCCCGCACATCCGTGATTTTGGTCCACATCTCCTTGGTCGCGTTAAGTGCCTTGTTCAGGTCAGCCGAATTAACCTGATTCTCCATTTCAAGGAGCTCATACCAGTCGGCGGCATTTTTCAACTCCACGGCCATTTCGGCTATCTTGTCTTCACTTCGGCGATGAGCAGCCTGTTCGGTTCTCAACTCTTCGGCCACCTTTAGGGCAGCCGCATTGCTAGCCCGAGCTTGTTCCTTAGCCTGGGCAAGTTCCGCCCTCAGGGCTTCCACGGTAGCAGCACCGTATGCAGCCCAAGCATGTCGCATTAATATTATGCCCCTCTCAACATGATAAGTAAAGCAGAGCACATACCTTGTGACTCGTTCAGCCGCTCGTTCACCAGCATGATATCGGCATCGATAGCTCCAATCTGCCTCCTTAGTTCGGCACCTTCAACGGACTGATCGGCTACCGGATCCTTAGATACCTGCGCATATATACATCACAATCATTACTTATGATCCTCCGTTTGCCGCCTAGGGCGGGCAACCAGAGTCTCAGGGGCTACTATCCATATGGAGCACACCTAGCACGTGCCTCACAGCCAGAAATTATGTATTTTTCATTACATACCTCAAAGCCTCTGAGCAGGCTCGTAAATGCTTCATTCAAACCGCTTGTGGCGGATGAAACCTTCTTGAGCACCATGCTCATTAATGAATGGTGCTCCTCCGAGCGTGCAGCTCGCTCCAGAAGACTCGTCAGTATGTCCTGCCGGACACTGAACTGTGCCGAGCTCTTCTCATCACCCCTCGTGGGAGCCGAGCGCTCCGGGCTCAAGGCCGCTGAACGATTAGCTTCTGGCTTTGGCAGATCCGGACTCCTCCATGATGACACCTCGGTGTCGCCCGCCTCATGAGGCGGGGAGGTTGGTGGGGTCTCACTCTCCATCATCTCCGGAGGGAGATCCCTCGAAGACAAACTCTGTTGAGAAGAACTGCTAGCCGGACTACAAAAAATGAATCCTGGTTATTGTCCTCGGAGAAATACAGTACCTTCGAATCTACGATTAACTCACAGTTCGGTTGAGGGCTGGCCCGTCGGCGGGCATGACGCGGTAAGGACGCCCTTCGGGGCAGGGCCCCCTGGTGACATTTTCTTCCCCTGCTTGGGCACCTCCGTCTCCAAGTCTTCAGAGGCGGTCCTCTTCTTCCCGCGCGGGGAGGAGGCTTTAGACTCCCCTCCCCGATTATCCTCCTTAGGGAAGGTAGCAATTCCCCCGGTTCGGATGCGCAATTTGTGAAGTTAGGCTTCACTGTTCTTCCCTTCATCTTTCCCTGAGGGCATTTTGCTAAGCACCCGACCAAGCATCTTGGCTATGGTAGGACTAGGCCGGCCTTCGGGAAGTGGCGCCGGACACCCGATTCTCTTCGCTTTGCTGAGCCATTCCTGGCCACGGAGGATTTTCAGAATAATGATTATGATAAATATAAACGAATTGTCCGGTTTCGGGGTTACTTACTTGGGTATCTAGGTGATTGCAGCTTAGGCCCGCATCCTCGGTGGTGTCCGGACACTTTACTTGTGGTCTGAAGAATAATTTACACATCCCTTCGAGCTTCGGGCCGAAGAAGTGCTTAATAGTCCACGGACCCTCTGGATTGAACTCCCACATCCATAGAGGCCGGCGTTTGCACGGCAACATCCGTCGGATTAGCATTACCTGAATTATGTTGACAAGGTTAGTGTCCCTCTCAAGAAGCTCCCGAATACGGCTCTGCAGTGTTGGTACATCACTAACAGACCCCCAATCCCGTCCCACGTTGGTCCATGATGCCAGTTGTGACGGAGGGCCCGAGCGGAAGTCGGGGGCAGCCACCCACTTTGTGCCTCTGGGAGCCGTGACGAAAAACCACCTCCGCTGCCATAAATCAGATACCTCTGGGAAAGAACTCTCTGGCCATGGGGCATTGGCATTCCTCCTTATTATGGCGCCTCTACACTCCGCATGTCACACCTTGATCATCTTCGGCTTCACATTGAGGGTCTGAGCCATAAGCCGAAGTGTGGAGTGACGTGGAGAAAAGCCTCGCACACAATGATGAACGACGAGATATGGAGGATGGCGTCCGGAGCTAGATCGTGAAAATCTATCCCGTAATAGAACATGAGCCCCCTCACAAAGGGATCAAGGGTGAGGCCCAAGCCGCGGAGGAAGTGAGGGACAAATACGACGCTCTCATTAGGCTCGGGAGTAGGGATGACCTGCCCTGGAGCAGGAAGCCTGTGCTGGATGTCAGCAGTTAGATATCCGACCTCCCTAAGCCTCGCAATGTCCTCCTCTTTGATCGAGGAGGCCACCCACCGGCCCTGAGAGTTGGATCCGAACATATTGGAGGATCTGGGGTGTTTGAGTTTGGGTCTCGGGCGTTAGAACTCGAGATGCGAACGGGCGCCAGGGGTGGTGGAAAAGAGGCATAGGCCTCGGCCCCTTTATAAAGGGGGTGAATATCAAGAGTCCTCAGCGTGACCACTTGAGACTTATCTAAAAACACGGAGTCATACCAACAGTCGTTGTGTGGTGGAGCACGCCCGTATTGATGGAAGATCCCGTAATAAGGGGAACACGATCTCTGCTTTGGTAGGGTGTGCCAATAATACCACCTCGCAACGTGTATCGAGGTGGGCTAAGAAAAACCGGTTCGCGTTGGGCCGGGCAACGATGCTAGGGCACGACGCACAAAGATTACCAGCAGATCAGATTTATGTTATGCCCCCTACGGTGGTATGTGAAGATCATCTTGCAGATCCGGACATGGTTCAAGTGTTCGATGATTACTTTGGAGTATTCGGAGATGGAACCCGCCTTGCAATGCCGAATACAAGACTGCGCGCCGGACTCATCGTCATTGAAGCCTGGTTCAGGGGCTACTGGGGGAGTCCTGGATTAGGGGGTATCCAGACAGCCAGACTATATACTTTGTCCGGACTATTGGAGCATGAAGATAGAAGACTCAAGACTCCGTCCCGTGTCCGGATGGGACTCTCCTTGGCGTGGAATACAACCTTGGCGATCCGGATGTTATATTTCCTTCCTTTTAACCGACTCCATGTAAACCCTAGCCCTATCCGTGTCTATATAAACCGGAGAGGTTGGTGCTTAGAGGGACGATCACAATCATAATCATCATAGGCTAGCTTCTAGGGTTTAGCCTCTACGATCTCATGGTAGATCTACTCTTGTACTACTTATATCATCAATGTCAATCAAGCAGGAAGTAGGGTTTTACCTCCATCGAGAGGGCCCGAACCGAAGTAAACATTGTGTCCCTTGCCTCCTGTTACAATTAGCCTAAGATGCACAGATCGGGACCCCCTACCCGAGATCCACCGGTTTTGACACTGAGAGGTATGTCTCCTTATAAGATGGTTTATGGAAAAGTGTGTCATTTACCTCTTGAACTTGAACATAAAGCATATTGGGCTATTAAAGAGCTCAACTATTACTTCAAACTTGCCGGTGAGAAGAGTTTGTTTTATATTAGCTCACTTGATGAATGGAGAACCCAGCGTATGAGAATGCCAAGCTATTCAAAGAAAAAGTCAAACGATGGCATGATAAAAGGATACAAAAGTGTGAGTTTAACGTAGGAGATTATGTGTTATTATTCAACTCCCGTTTAAGATTGTTTGCAGGAAAACTTCTCTCTAAATGGGAAGGTCCTTATGTTATCGAGGAGGTCTATCGTTCTGGTGCCATAAAAATCAACAACTTCGAAGGCACAAGTCCGAGGGTGGTGAAAGGTCAAATAATTAAACATTATATTTTAGGTAATCCTACCAAGGTTGAAACTAATATTGTTGAAACGGTAACCCCGGAGAATACATAAGGGACACGTTCCAGAATGTTCCAGACTTCGAAAAGGAATAGGTATGTGGTACGGTAAGTAAACCGACTCCAAAACAATTCCAATGGCAATTTTTATCAGTTTTAGAATATGTAAGAATTTTTGGAAGAAAGAAGTAGTCCGAAAGGAACACGGGGACCCCACGAGAGTGGAGGGCGCGCCCACCCTTACTGGGCGCGCCCCCTATCTCGTGGGCACCTCGTGTGCCTCCCATACTCCATTTTCTTGCACGTTATGTATTTTGGTCGGTAAAAATTCATTATATATACTCCCAAAGGTTTTGACCATCGTATCACGCAAATATCCTCTGTTTTTGTTTCGAGCTCCTTCTGTTGCAGATCAAGAGCACCATGACGTCGCCCTCCTCCAACAACGAAGGCAAGGATGCATGGCTATTGAAGATAGAGCTGAAAAGAGAAGAACCAAAAGAGATCAACAAGGATGAAGGGATCAAGAAGGCCATAGAGGTTCAAGCTCCGGCGGTGAAAGAAGAAGACATCCCTCAACCTTTACCTAACCTCTTTACTCCAACAGAGATTGAAGCTTTCAAGATGATTGAGTTAGCTCACATACAGAACAAGTATCTCACACAGGAGAATATTCTGTTGAAGGATCATATCGCCGGACTCAAAGGCATTATCCGCAAGTTGGAGGAGCTTTTATGCTCAATGTGCGATTATCTACCATCATCATCACCACCTCCATCACCTCCGAGGACATAATTTGGGTATGGGCACTCCCCTTGGCAACTGCCAAGCTTGGGGGAGGCGCCCCGGTATCGTATCACCATCACACTCCTATCTTTACCGTTTTATTTAGTTCGATCCTTTTAGTAGTATTTTGATCTAGTAGATTGAAGTTTTGATATCAAGTAGTTTTGAGTTTTTCTTTGTGATCTCTTTTTGTAATCGAATCCGTGAGCTATCTATAATAAAGATTAGTGTTGAGTCAAGGCTTTGTTATGTTGCTATGATCTTGAGGAAGTAGAAATAATAAAAGAGTTCATATTGATCTTATGGTTAGTGATGACTTCACACATAGAAAGTATGAGGCATAAAAGTTGTTGAGAGTTGATAAACGTAGTCTTGGTCATCGTTGCAATTAATAGGAAGTGATAAGGAAAGAGAGGTTCACATACAAATATATTATCTTGGACACCTTTTATGATTGGGAGCACTCATTAAGTATGACATGCTAAAAGAGTTAACGTTGGACAAGGAAGACAACGTATTGGTTTATGTTTTCTCACATCTCAGTTAAAGTATATTGTCATTGACCTTCCAAATATGTTGAGCTTGCCTTTCCCCCTCATGCTAGACAAATTCCTTGCACCAAGTAGAGATACTACTTGTGCTTCCAAATATCCTTAAACCCAGTTTTGCCATGAGAGTCCACCATACCTACCTATGGATTGAGTAAGATCCTTCAAGTAAGTTGTCATGTTGCAGGCAATAAAAATTGTTATCTAAATATGTATGACTTATTAGTGCAGAGAAAATAAACTTTGTACGATCTTGTTGTGGGAGTAATAAAAGCGACGGACTGCGTAATAAAGGTCCACATACAAGGGGCAATATAAAGTGACATTCTTTTGCATTAAGATTTTGTGCATCCAACCCTAAACGCACATGACAACCTCTGCTTCCCTCTTCGAAGGGCCTATCTTTTACTTTATGTTTTTACATTATGCTTGAGTCAAGGTGATCCTCACCTTTCCCTTTTTCATTTTATCCTTTGGCAAGCTCCTCGTGTTTCAAAGATCATGATATGTATATCCAATTGGATGTAAGTTAGCATGGAGTATTATTGTTGACATCACCTAAAGGTGAATACGTTGGGAGGCAACACAATAAGCCCCTATCTTTCTCAGTGTCCAGCTGAAATTCCATAACCACAAGTATTGCGTGAGTGTTAGCAATTATAGAAGACTACATGATAGTTGAGTATGTGGACTTGCTGAAAAGCTCAATTGTTGACTCTTCCTGATGTTATGATAAATTGCAATTACTTCAATGACTGAGATTATAGTTTGTTAGTTCCCAATGAAGTTTTTGAACCAGACTTGACATTGTGAATTGATGGTTACTTGAGCATAAGAAATCATATGACAAAATCTTTATATGTTGTTGTTATAAGAATGATCATGATGCCCTCATGTCCGTATTTTATTTTTTTCGACACTTCTATCTCTAAACATGTGGACATATTTTTCCATTTCGGCTTTCGCTTGAGGACAAGCGAGGTCTAAGCTTGGGGAGTTGATACATCCATTTTGCATCATGCTTTTATTTCAATATTTATTGCTTATGGGCTGTTATTACACATTATATCTCAATACTTATGGCTATTCTCTCTTAATTTACAAGGTTTACCATGAAGAGGGGGAATGTCGGCAGCTGGAATTCTGGCTGGAAAAGGAGCTAACATTGGAAACCTATTCTGCACTGCTCCAAAATTCCTGAAACTCCACGAAACCTATTTTTGGAATTAATAAGAATTATTGAGCGGAAGAAATATATCAGGGGGCCCACACCCTGTCCAGGGGGGTGGTGGCGCGCCCTCCCCTACTGGGCACGCCCCCTGTCTCCCTGGGCCCCCTGGTGGCCCCCCGGTGTCCATCTTCTACTATATGAGGGAGTTTACCCTGAAAAAAATCGTGGGCAAGCTTACGGGACGAAACTCCGCCGCCACGAGGCGGAACCTTGGCGGAATCAATTTAGGGCTCCGACAGAGCTGTTCTGCCGAGGACACTTCCCACCGGGAGGGGGAAATCATCACCAACGTCATCACAAACGATCCTCTCATTGCGAGGGGGTCAATCTCCATCAACATCTTCACCAGCACCATCTCCTCTCAAAACCCTAGTTCATCTCTTGTATCCAATCTTGTATCAAAACCACAAATTGGTACCTGTGGGTTGCTAGTAGTGTTGATTACTCCTTGTAGTTGATGCTAATTGGTTTACTTGGTGGAAGATCATATGTTCAGATCCTTAATGCATATTATTACTCCTCTGATTATGAACATGAATATGCTTTGTGAGTAGTTACGTTTGTTCCTGAGGACATGGGTGAAGTCTTGCTATTGGTAGTCATGTGAATTTGGTATTCGTTCGATATTTTGATGAGATGTATGTTGTCTTTTCCTCTAGAGGTGTTATGTGAACGTCGACTACATGACACTTCACCATTATTTGGGCCTAGAGGAGGGCATTAGGAAGTAATAAGTAGATGATGGGTTGCTAGAGTGACAGAAGCTTAAACCCTAGTTTATGCATTGCTTCGTTAGGGGCTGATTTGGATCCATATGTTTGATGTTGTGGTTAGGTTTACCTTAATACTTCTTTTGTAGTTGCGGATGCTTGCAATAGGGGTTAATCATAAGTGGGATGCTTGTCCAAGTAAGGGCAGTACCCAAGCACCGGTCCAGCCACATATCAAATTATCAAAGTACTGAACGCGAATCATATGAGCGTGATGAAAACTAGCTAGACGATAATTCCCATGTGTCCTCGGGAGCTCCTTTCTTATTATTAGAAATTGTCTAGGCTTATCCTTTGCTACATAAAGGATTGGGCCACCTTGCTGCACTTTATTTACTTTATTTACTTGTTACTCGTTACTATTTATCTTATCACAAAACTATCTATTACCTCAAATTTCAGTGCTTGCAGAGAAAACCTTACTGAAAACCGCTTATCATTTCCTTCTGCTCCTCGTTGGGTTCGACACTCTTATCGAAAGGACTACGATAGACCCCCTACACTTGTGGGTCATCAAGACTCTTTTCTAAGCTTGTGTTTGTTTTCCTTGAAGAGGAAAGGGTGATGCAGCAATAGTAGCATAAGTATTTCCCTCAGTTTTTGAGAACCAAGGTATCAATCCAGTAGGAGGCTCCTCAAAAGTCCCACGCAACAACACAAACAAACAAAGAACTCGCAACCAACGAAATAAAGGGGTTGTCAATACCTTCACGGCCACTTGCGAAAGTGAGTTCTAATAGAGATAGTAAGATAAGATAAATATTATTTTTGGTATTTTATAATATAGATGCAAAAAGTAAAGATGCAAATAAAAGTAGATTGGAAGCAAATATGATAAGAGATAGACCCGGGGGCCATAGGTTTCACTAGAGGCTTATCTCAAGATAGCATAAGTATTACGGTGGGTGAACAAATTACTGCCATGCAATTGATAGAAAAGTGAATAATTATGAGATTATCTAGGCATGATCATGTATATAGGCATCACGTCCGCGACAAGTAGACCGACTCCTGCCTGCATCTACTACTATTACTCCACACATCGACCGACTCCTGCCTGCATCTAGAGTATTAAGTTCATAAGAACAGAGTAACGCTTTAAGTAAGATGACATGATGTAGAGGGATAAACTCATGCAATGTGATATAAACCCCATCTTTTTATCCTCGATGGAAACTATACAATACGTGCCTTGCAACCCTTTCTGTCACTGGGTAAGGACACCGCAAGATTGAACCCAAAGCTAAGCACTTCTCCCATGGCAAGAAAGATCAATCTAGTAGGCCAAACCAAACTGATAATTCGAAGAGACTTGCATAGATAACTCAATCATACATAAAAGAATTCAGAGGAGATTCAAATATTTCTCATAGATAAACTTGATCATAAACCCACAATTCATCGGATCTCGACAAACACACCGCAAAAAGAGTTTACATCAAATAGATCTCCACAAGAGAGGGGGAGAACATTGTATTGAGATACAAAAAGAGAGAAGAAGCCATCGAGCTAATAACTATGGACCCAAAGGTCTGTGGTAAACTACTCACAACTCATCGGAGGGGCTATGGTGTTGATGTAGAAGCCCTCTATGGTTGATTCCCCCTCCGGCAGAGCGCCGGCAAAGGCTCAAAGATGGGATCTCGCGGATACAGAAGGTTACGGTGGTGGAAATTGTGTTTTGTTGGCTCCTTGGATGTTTTTGGGGGTACGTAGGCTTATATAGGAGGAAGAAGTACGTCGGTGGCCGCTCGAGGGGCCCACGAGATAGGGGGGCCACCCTGTGGGGGGGTGCTCCCTACCCTCTCGTGGCCGCCTCGGCTACTTCTTGACTTGCACTCCAAGTCCTCTAGATCATGTTCATTCCAGAAATCACGCTCCCGAAGGTTTCATTCCGTTTGGACTCCGTTTGATATTCCTTTTCTTCGAAATACTGAAATAGGCAAAAAACAGCAATACGTGTCAGGCCTACGCTTAGTAGGTTAGTCCCAAAAATAATATAAATGTGTAAAATAAAGCCATAAACATCCGAAAGGGGTAATATAATAGCATGGAACAATAAAAAATTATAGATACGTTGGAGACGTATCAAGCATCCCAAAGCTTAATTCCTGCTTGTCCTCGAGTAGGTAAATGATAAAAACGGAATTTTTGATGTGGATTGCTACCTAGCATAATTCTGAATGTAATTTTCTTTATTGGGGCATGAATGTTCAGATCCAAATGATTCAAAATAAAAGTTCATATTGACATAAAAATAGTGATACTTCAAGCATAATAATCAAAGTAATCATGTCTTCTCGAAATAACATGGCCAAAGGAAGTTATCCCTACAAAATCATATAGTCTGGCTGTTGCTCTATCTTCATCACACAAAGTATTTAATCATGCACAACCCCGATGACAAGCCAAGCAATTGTCTCATACTTTAATAATCTCAAACTTTTTCAACTTTCACGCAATACATGAGCGTGAGCCATGGACATAGCACTATATGTGGAATAGAATGGTGGTTGTGGAGAAGACAAAAAGGAGAAGATAGTCTCACATCAACTGGGCGTATCAACGAGCTACGGAGATGCTCATTAATAGATATCAATGTGAGTGAGTAGGGATTGCCATGCAACGTATGCGCTAGAGCTATAAATATATGAAAGCTCAATAAAAGAAACTAAGTGGGTGTGCATCCAACTTGCTTGCTCAAGAAGACCTAGGGCATTTTGAGGAAGCCCATCATTGGAATATACAAGCCAAGTTCTATAATGAAAAATTCCCACTAGTATATGAAAGTGACAACATAGGATCATGAAGATCATGGTGCTACTTTTAAGCACAAGTGTGGAAAAAGAGATAGTAGCATTGTCCCTTCTCTCTTTTTCTCACATTTTATTTTTTTCCTTTTTCTTTTTCCTTTTTTTTCTTTTTCTTTTTTTTTTGCCTTTCCTTTTTTTCTTTTTGGCCTTTCTCCTTTTTTTATTTTTTTTATTTTTGTAAAGTCTGAAGTCTCATCCTGACTTGTGGGGGAATCATAGTCTTCATCATCCTTTCCTCACTAGGAAAATACTCTAATAATGAAGATCATCACACCTTTCATGGATTTACAACTCGAGAATTACAACTCAAAGCTAGAGCAAGATATGACTCTATATGAATGCCTCCGGCGGTGTACCGGTATAGGCAATGAATCAAGAGCGACATGTATGCAAATTATGAAGGTGGCCTTGCCACAAATACGAAGTCAACTAAATGATCGTGCAAAGAGCAATATGACAAAAGTAATGCGTGTCATATGAACGGAATGATGGAAAGTTGCATGGCAACATATCTCGGAATGGCTATGGAAATGCCATAATAGGTAGGTATGGTGGGTGTTTTGAGGAAGGTATATGGTGGGAGTATGGTACCGGCGAAAGTTGCACGGCACAAGAGAGGCTAGCAATGGTGGAAGGGTGAAAGGGTGCGTATAATCCATGGACTCAACATTAGTTAAAAGAACTCATGTACTTATTGAAAAAATCTAGAAGTCATCAAAAACAAAGAACTACGCGCATTCTCCTAGGGGGATAGATTGGTAGGAAAAGACCATCGCTCGTCCCCGACCGCCACTCATAAGGAAGACAATCAATAAATAAAATTGTGCTCCAACTTCATCACAAAGCGGTTCACCATACGTGCATGCTACGGGAATCACAACCCTTAACAAAAGTATTTTTCATAGTCACCTCAACTAGCATGACTTTAATATCACTACCTCCATATCTCAAAACAATTATCAAGTATCAAATTGATCATAGCATCCAATTCACTTTCTATGATAGTTTTTATTATACCCAACTTGGATGCTCATCATTCTAGGAGCAAATTTGTAACCATAGCAAATACCATGCTGTTCTAAAAGACTCTCAGAAAGATATAAGTTAAGCATGAGAGACTAGCAATTTCTTCAAAATTAATCCACCGCCATGCTCTAAAAAATATAAGTGAAGCACTAGAGCAAAAAACTATCAAGCTCAAAAGATATAAGTGAAGCACATAGAGTATTCTAGCAAATTCTAATCAAGTGGGATTCTACCAAAAGGTGTGTACAGCAAGGATGATTGTGGTAAACTAAAAATCAAGGACTAATATAATACACATCGCTCCAAGCAAAACACATATCATGTGGCGAATAAAAATATAGCTCCAAGTAAAGTTACCAATGAACGAAGATGAAAGAGGGGATGCCTTCCCGGGGCATCCCCAAGCTTAGGATTTTGGGTATCCTTGAATATATGGGGGTGCCTCGGACATCCCCAAGCTTAGGCTCTTGCCACTCCTTATTCCATAGTCCATAAAAGCTTTACCAAAAACTTGAAAACTTCACAACACAAAACTCAACAGGAAATCTTATAAGCTCCGTTAGTGAAAGAAAACAAAACCACCACATAAGGTACTGTAATGAACTCATTCTTTATTTATTTTGGTGTTAAACCTACTGTATTCCAATTTCTCTATGGTTTACAAACTATTTTACTAGCCATAGATGCATCAAAATAAGCAAACAACACACAAAAAACATAATCTGTCAAAAACAGAACAGTCTGTAGCAATCTGTAACTAACGAAAACTTCTGGAACTCTAAAAATCCTACGAAAATAGGAAGTCCTGGAAAATTTGTCTATTGATCAGCATCAAAAATAATCAACGCAAAAATCACGTTTCTGTGATTTTACAAAACTAAATTCGTGCGCGTAAAGTTTCCGTTTTTCAGCAGAATCAAATCAACTATCGTCATAGGTTATCCTATAGGTGCTACTTGGCACAAACACTAATTAAAAGATAAAAACACATCTAAACTGAAGGTAGATGCAAGATTTATTGCTAAATAGGAACAAAAACAAAAAACACAAAGAAAATTGGGTTGCCTCCCAACTAGCGCTATCGTTTAACGCCCCTAGCTAGGCATAAAAGCGAAGATAGATCTAAGTAGTGCCATCTTTGGCACTCAACTCCTCAATAGAGCACTTATAATATTTAGGGGTTTCTCCCTTTTTAGCAATGATTAAACCATTAGGAAAAAATTCAAGTAATTCATTTGTAGCAAAAGGTTCCTTAACGATAGAGAGACAATTGGGATGAACACTTATGGATTTGAGATCCGCGTCTCTTTTACTAGAAGATTACCCCTTATTTTTAGGAACATAAATAAACTTGGAAATTTTGGTAGGGGGTTTTGGAGTGTGTTTTTCATGGAAGAAAACGCGGAACCTAAGTTGGTAATGATATCCTGAAGTTTACCGATTCTTTCAGAATCTAGATCTATTTTTTCATTAACTATAGGTTCTTTCTCTTTAAGATTTTTCAAAGTAACTCCAACCTAGATCCATATTGGGTAATGTGATTATGGATCTTTTTATCCAAACTTTCAATCAACTCAACAGTGGCCATTTTATTTTCAATAATATCAAGCCGTTGCATCACATGTTCTAAGGTTAAAATCGTTCCGTTAACCAAAAGAGGTGGTGGGCCAAACAAATCTAACATAGCATTATAAGCATCAATCGTATGGCTACTCAAGAAATCCCCTCCGGCAACGGTATCAAGAACACATCAATTCCAAGGGGTAATGCCTACATAAAAATTGCGAAGAAGAATGGAAGTAGAAAGCTTCCTAGTAGATTCATTTTTAGCATTGCAAATTCTATGCCAAGCATCTTTTAAATTTTCTCCCTCCCTTTGCTTAAAATTAAGAATTTAATGTTCAGGAGAGATAACAAGGATAGGAGGACTAGCCATAACGACAAGGTAAGCCATCTAACACACGAGCAAACAGAAAAGGGCAACCGAAAAGAGAGAGGAGGAGATTGGGAAAGAGAGGGCGAATAAAACGGCAAGGGTGAAGTGGGGGAGAGGAAAACGAGAGGCAAATGGCAAATAATGTAAATGCGAGGGAGATGAGTTTCTGATGGGTACTTGGTATTTCTTGACTTGAACGAAGACCTCCCCGGCAATGGCGCTAGAAATCCTTCTTGCTACATCTTGAGCTTGCATTGGTTTTCCTAGAAGAGGAAAGGGTGATGCAGCAATAGTAGCGTAAGTATTTCCCTCAGTTTTTGAGAACCAAGGTACCAGTCTAGTAGGAGGCTCCTCAAAAGTCCCATGCACCTACACAAACAAACAAAGAACTCGCAACCAACGCAATAAAGGGGTTCTCAATCCCTTCACGACCACTTGCGAAAGTGAGATATAATAGAGATAGTAAGATAAGATAAATATATTTTTGGTATTTTATAATATAGATGCAAAAAGTAAAGATGCAAATAAAATTAGATTGGAAGCAAATATGATAAGAGATAGACCCGGGGGCCATAGGTTTCACTAGAGGCTTCTCTCAAGATAGCATAAGTATTACGGTGGGTGAACAAATTACTGTCAAGCAATTGATAGAAAAGCGAATAATTATGAGATTATCTAGGCATGATCATGTATATAGGCATCACGTCCGCGACAAGTAGACCAACTCCTGCCTGCATCTACTACTATTACTCCACACATCGACCGACTCCTGCCTGCTTCTAGAGTATTAAGTTCATGAGAACAGAGTAACGCCTTAAGCAAGATGACATGATGTAGAGGGATAAACGCATGCAATATGATATAAACCCCACCTTTTTATCCTCGATGGCAACAATACAATACGTGCCTTGCAACCCTTTCTGTCACTAGGTAAGGACACCATAAGATTTAACCCAAAGGTAAGCACTTCTCCCATGGCAAGAAAGATCAAGCTAGTAGGCCAAACCAAACTGATAATTTGAAGAGACTTGCAAAGATAACTCAATCATACACAATAGAATTCAGAGGAGATTCAAATATTTCTTATAGATAAACTTGATCATAAACCCACAATTCATTGGATCTCGACAAACACACCGCAAAAAGAGTTTACATCAAATAGATCACCACAAGAGAGGGGGAGAACATTGTATTGAGATCCAAAAAGAGAGAATAAGCCATCTAGCTAATAACTATGGACCCGAAGGTCTGTGGTAAACTACTCACAACTCATCGGAGGGGCTATGGTGTTGATGTAGAAGCCCTCCATGGTCGATTCCCCCTCCGACAGAGCGCTGGCGAAGGCTCCAAGATGGGATCTCGCGGATGTAGAAGGTTACGGTGGTGGAAATTGTGTTTTGTTGGCTCCCTGGATGTTTTCGGGCACGTAGGCATATATAGGAGGAAGAAGTATGTCAGTGGCCGCCCGAGGAGACCACGAGACAAGGGGCGCGCCCCGTAGGGGGGGGCGCACCCTACCCTCTCGTGGCCGCCTCGGCTGCTTCTTGACTTGCACTCCAAGTCCTCTGGATCAAGTTCGTTCCAAAAATCACGCTCCCGAAGGTTTCATTCTGTTTGGACTCCGTTTGATATTCCTTTTCTTCGAAATATTGAAATAGGCAAAAAAACAGGAATACGGGCTGAGCCTACGGTTAGTAGGTTAGTCCCAAAAATGATATAAATGTGTAAATTAAAGCCCATAAACATACAAAAGGGGTAATATAATAGCATGGAACAATCAAAAATTATAGATACGTTAGAGACGTATCAATGGTATCAGAGCACACGCTGATTGTAGGACACGACCACTAAGCTAAAGCCCTAGATCACTACTCTCTTCTCATTTCTGACTCCTCTCCCTTTTCTACTCTTTAGGATGGCGGATACAAGGGACAAGTTCACGCAACCGAATGAAGATACACATTTTGGACGCCACTTGAAGGAAGTCACTAGATACCTGAACATCGGAGTACCAAGCTTCATCGGACCTACATCGCCACTTTACCAGAAGAGGAGCATTGGATGATTCAAGTTCAAGTTCCAGGAAGAACGTTCATGCAAGTCACAAAGCCCATAGAGTTTTTTTTGATGCACCAACCTAGAGTCTAGGAAAGAGAATGGCAGCCCACATTACCATGGGACGCATTGGAGAAGTTTACCACAAGGATCTCAAGGATACTATCTACCAGATTTGTGGGCGCCGAGATGAGCAATGGGAGATGATCAGCACCAGGAAGGATAGATCCATTGCAGCATTCATCCCGGAGTTAAACCAGCACATTAGATGCCAGGAGAACCAGATGTGCGCAGGCATGATAGACCTGAAGAAGGCAATGACCAAGATCACGGAGCTGGAAGAAGAACCCAAGTCTACACGCGATGGATATGAGGAGGAAAGGTCGTTCATTCTATTCAAAAAATCTCCGTTCCAAAACCGTACATGAGGTTTTCATCTCATACGGCTCCTCCCTTCTGTACATAATAGTACTAAGCAAAATAATCTATAGAATCAAAATAGAATTAGTCCCGTCTCATTATGAACCGAAAGGGGCTGGTATTTTTCCAAGAAATCTCTAGCCAACCTTCCCACAAGAGGTTTTTCTTAACACCAATGAATTCTATTAATGCTAGAGGAAAACGATAGCTCCAATAATTTCTTTGTTCTCAACGCCTCCTATTTAGAGGAATTAGCTACTTCAACGATCTTTGATGGTTATAGGGGTATCCGACACTCGTGGAGAAGAATGATGACCTGAAGAAGAAAATAAAAGTGTTCATGGGATTCCCCGCGCCAGGAGGAGAAGACGACGATTTCACTTGCCCAGAGAACTACATCATCATCAACGACACCGACTCGGACCCCGACAATAGCGATGATGACTTTGTTGATGAAGCCGGAGTAGATATCATGGAGTCTTCGACCGATCAATTTTTTCTAGTCGACCACCATATCAGTAGTAGTATTCCCCCATGTATATAGTATAGTCCGAGCACTTTTGTAATGATAGTTAGACCGTTGTATGCCCTTACTTGAATTGATTGAAGTGATATTGTTTGTGCTTGTCTCATGTGCATATGGGTAGTGTTTTCTCTCAAGACCTCATTCTATTCTATATTCTCATCCTTTCTAAACCCTCAGATGCCTCCGAGACGTGTATATGGATTTGCTTTCCCACCGGAGCTCACTCAGTTGATCCAGCAGTAGAATGCATTGATGCAGATACTAGTCCCGAATCAGAATCAGGGGAACAACAACAACAACAACAACCCACCACCACCACCACCTGTTGATCACTTAGCCCGATTCTTGAGGCTTAATCCGCTGGTGTTCTCCAGTAGCACCGAGCCAATAGTTGCAGATGCTTGGCTCCACAAGATTGGAAGGGAGTTCACCACTGGAGGATACACAGATGCAGAGAGAGTGCGTTTTGCCACACACCAGCTTGATGGACCCGCAACATCATGGTGGGAGAATTTCACAGCCACTTACCCCATCGACACTGTCACATGGGATCAGTTTCAGCAGGCTTTTCGTACTGCCCATGTTTCAGCAGGAGCTATGGCCATGAATAAGCATGAGTTTCGCAACTTGTACCAAGGAGGACGTATAGTTGGCCAGTATGTGGATGACTTTAGTAAGCTAGCACGTTATGCCCAGATGATGTTGCTACGGATGCAGCCAAGCAGGAGAAGTTTCTGGAAGGACTGAATGATGAGCTGAGCATGCAGTTGATGGTAGCAACCTTCAACAACTACTAGGAGTTGGTAGACCGAGATCTCATGATTGAAGGGAAGCAGCAGCAGATTGACAGCCGCAAGAGGAAGTATGGACAAGGGAAGTACAATTCTGGAGCTCAGCAGAAGCCTCGTTTTACCCCAACTCGGGAGGACCTTTTCAGCACACCCATGGAGGGAGTTCGCACAACCATAATGTCCCCAAGAATGGTAATGGTAATGGAGGAAGCAACGGCCAGAACCGTACCAACCCATCAACTCCAGCCAAGAAGGATCTGAGCCAAGTCATTTGCTACAAGTGCCAGAAGACTAGACATTATGCCAATGAATGTCCTGAAGCTAAGAATGGAAATGGCAATGGAAGCTCTGGGAAGAAGCCGAACCCTTTCAACAGGGGACAGGTGAACCACGTTAACCTGGAGGAGGTTGAATCCCAGCCAGATGCAGTAATAGGTAAGTTTTTGGTTAAGTCATTTCACTACAGGAAACAACTAGTTTGCCGTCAGCTTTTCGTCGGGCCAGACGGCAAAGAGCACATTTGCCGTCAGCTGCTGACGGCAAAGAATGACTAACGGCAAAAATGTATTTTATCGTCTGCATTTTTTATTGTAAACGGCAAAGAGTCTTTGGCGTCTGTCTTTTTGTTTTACAGACGATAAAATATATACTTTGCCGTCTGTAATAAAAAATACAGACGGCAAAGACTTTGCCGTCTGTATTTTTTATTACAGACGGCAAAGTATGTTTGCCGTCTGTAAAACAAAACGCAGACGGCAAATCAGAAACACACCACGCGGATCGATCACCTGGATCGATGACGTGGCAGCCCCCACCACCCACGCCCGACCCCACCGCCGTCCCATCAGCCAACCCACGCAGCCAACCCTCCCGAGACCCCACCCACGCCCCCCACGCCCCCCACGCCTTATCCACAAAAATCCCCACCCACCCACGCTCGATCCAATCTCCAGCCTCCCTTCTCTCGATCCCCACCGCACCACCGCACCGCCACTCCTCTGACTCACCGGACACCACGCCGCCTCCCCTCGCCGGACACCGACGCCGCTTCCCCTCGCCGGACACCGATGCCGCTTCCCCTCGCCGGACGCCGACGCTGCATCCCCTCGATGGACCCCGCGGCGTCCCCTCACCGGACCCCGCCTCGTCCCCTTGCCGGACCCCGGAGGGCGCGCCTCGACACCGCGCTGGCCAAGGCCAACCTAGAGCGGAGCTCTCCAACAACGGCGCCAACAACGACGTCGACGGCCAGGAGGACAAGGAGCCCCCCTCCGCCCCGCCGCGCGACCGGAGCGCACCTCCGCCCCGGCCTCCGCCGCGCCACCGGAGCCCGCCTCCGCCTCGGCCTCCGCCGCGCGCCACCGGAGCCCGCCGCCGCCTCGCCCTCCGCGGCGTCATCGGAGCTCGCCTCCGCCTCGGCCTCCACCGTGCCATCGGAGCCCGCCTCCGCCCATGCCACCGGCCGCGCGCTGCTCGCCCGCCCAACCGGTCGAGCGCCGCCCGGTTCAGCAACGCGCCTGCGTCTGCCCTCGCCACCTGCCGACGCTGGCGCTGGCGCCACCAGATCGAGCACGTCCCGCAGTGGCCTTGTTTGTCTCCACCAGATCGAAGCCGCGCTGGATCCAGAAGATATTCATGTGTAATATTTTTGTGTATTGTGATGTAGACATGCAGTACTCCGTATTGTATAATGTGTATTGTGTACAATCTAGTGTGGTATATCTTGTGGGTTTTTGTCCATATGGAAATATCGATAATGTGTATTGTATATGAAGATTGGTAGTGGAGTTTCCTTGACCGTGTCGACCATCGCGTGAAATATTTGCTTGCTGATCTCATATGTCACTTTTTTTAAACATGAAAAATAATCTTTGCTGTCTGTACTTTAGTGTGGATGACGGCAAAGCACATGTTTTGACTGACGGCAAAGAACACATTTTTTGCCGTCTGTTATTTTTGCGGCAGATGGCAAAACTATATTGACTGACGGCAAAATCTTTGCCGTCTGGATTTGGGTCTTTGCCGTCTGTAATCCACAGACGACAAATTACCTGTTTCCTGTAGTGTTTACTGCAATCGTTCTTAGAACACCTATGTTAGTCTTTGCCGTCTTGATACTGGTGCATTACATTCTTATATATCAAGGGGATTTGTGGATAAGTAAAACTACCCACCAAGGTTCTTAGAACACCTATGTTAGTAAGCTCACCAAGAGCGGTGTATATGGCAAGTCAAGGATGTTTTCAGATGCCATGGACCACAGGTAGGCATGTTTTCCCCTTGGATCTAATAATTTTGGAGTCGTAAGGTTTGGATGTGATTCTGGGTATGGATTGGCTCTCGATATATGGAGGAAACATCGATTGCGCCAGTAAGTCGATTTTGCTTACCACCCCAGAAGGAAGAAGGATTAAGTATGTATCCCGGCATGAGCCGAAGAGGGCTCAAGTGAATTTCTTATCAGGAGTTGTACAGGAGGAAGTACCAGTGGTGAAGGATTTCCCTGACGTATTTCCAAAGGAGTTCCACGCATGCCACCAGATAGAGACATTGAGTTTTTGATTGAACTTTTGCCACGCACAGGGCCAATATCTAAGAGACCGTAAAGGATGCCCGCAAAGGATTTGGAGGAAATTAAGAAGCAAATTAAGGAGTTACTGGATAAAGGCTATATTCACCCAAGTTCGTCACCTGGGGGATCGCCAGTGCTTCTAGTGGAGAAGAAGGATGGATCATTAAGGATGGTTGTTGATTATCGGGGATTGAATGAAGTGACAATCAAGAACAAGTACCCACTGCCGATGATCAATGATTTGTTTGACCAATTGCAAGGAGCTAAGGTATTTTCCGAGATCGATCTGTGATCAGGATACCACCAGCTGAAGATTCAAGAGCAGGATATACCCAAGACAGCTTTTACCACCAGGTACGTGCTATATGAGTATACCGTTATGTCATTTGGTCTGACTAACGCACCTGCCTATTTCATGAACATGATGAACAAAGTGTTTATGGAGTTTTTGGATAGGTTCGTCGTGGTGTTCATTGATGATATTCTGGTCTACTCGAAGAATGAAGAGGAGCATAAGGAGCATTTGTGTTTGGTACTTGGAAAGCTCAGAGAACATCAGTTATATGCCAAATTCAGCAAGTGTGAGTTTTGGTTGAAGGAAGTTGGATTTCTCGGACATGTTATATCCGGAGAAGGAATAGCAGTAGACCCCACCAAAGTTGTCACTGTGACAAATTGGGAAGCACCCAAATCAGTTGGAGAGATCCGGAGTTTTCTGGGACTTGCAGGATACTACCGGAGGTTCATTGAGAATTTCTCGAAGATTGCAAAACCCATGACGGAGTTGTTGAAGAAGGATACCAAGTTCAAATGGACTAAGGAATGTGAGGCCAGTTTCCAGGAGTTAAAGAAACATTTGGTTACATCACCAGTGTTGATTCTACCAGATCAGCGCAAGGATTATGAAGCATATTGTGACGCTTCTCGTCGAGGACTTGGAGCAGTGCTTATGTAGGAGGGAAGAGTTGTATCGTATGCCTCCCGACAACTTAAGCCTCACGAGTTAAATTATGCCACCCATGATTTGGAGTTAGCAGCCGTAGTGCATGCATTGAAAACATGGAGACATTTTCTCATCGGAAACCATTGTGAGGTGTACACGGACCACAAGATATTGAAGTACATCTTCACACAGAAGGAGTTGAATCTCAGGCAAAGGAGATGGTTGGAGCTCATTAAGGATTACGACATGAGGTTGCATTATCATCCCGGTAAGGCTAACGTAGTAGCCGATGCGTTGAGCCGCAAGAGTCATGTCAATACCCTCATGACCGGAGAGTTACCAAAGGAGTTAGCCGAAGATCTTCGCGAGCTATGTTTGGAGATAGTTCCGAGAGGCTATGTAGCAGCATTGGAGATTTAGTCTACTTTGATGGATAAGATTAGAGAAGCTCAGAAGACAGACAAGGAGAAATCAGAGATAAAGGAGAAGATGAGCAAAGGAAAAGCTAAGGGATTTCGTGAGGATGAGCACGATACCTTATGGTTTGAGGACCACGTTTATGTGCCTAATGACCCGGAGATCAGGAAGTTAATTCTGCAAGAGGCCCATGATTCACCGTATACGATTCACCCAGGAAATACCAAGATGTATCTGGATTTGACAGACACTTTCTGGTGGACCAGAATGAAGAAGGATATTGCAGAATATGTAGAAGTTTGTGATGTATGTCAGAGAGAGAAGGCATCAGAAGCCAGCAGGATTGCTACAGCCATTGCCGATACCCAAATGGAAGTGGGATAAGCTGGGCATGAATTTTATTACGGGATTGCCCAGGACTCGTTCAGGCTATGACTCGACATGGGTTGTAGTCGATCATTTGATGAAGGTAGCTCATTTCATCCCAGTGAAGACCACTTATACCAGTGCTAAGTTGGCAAAGATATACATGACCAGGATCGTATGTTTGCTTGGAGTTCCGAGGACCATTGTATCAGATAGAGGAACCCAGTTTACCCCAAAGTTCTGGAATCAGTTGCACGAAACTTTGGGTACCAGGCTAGAGTTCAGTACAACCTTTCATCCGTAGACAGATGGACAGACTGAAAGAGTCAACCAGATTCTGGAGGACATGTTGAGAGCTTGTGAGCTAGATTATGGATCTAGTTGGGACGACAATTTGCCATATGCAGAGTTCTCTTACAACAATAGTTATCAATCCAGTTTGAAGATGGCCCCTTTCGAAGCCTTGTACGGAAGGAGGTGCAGGACACCGTTGTTGTGGGGTGAAGTTGGAGACCGTCAGTTGTTTGGGCGAGATTTGATTAAAGAGTCTGAAGAGAAGGTTAAGCTGACTCGCGATAGACTCAAGGTAGCCCAGTCTAGGCAGAAGAGCTATGCGGATTCTAAACGCAAGGAGACAATTTATGAAGTTGGAGACAGAGTTTATGTTTGAATGTCCCCACTTAGAGGAGTTAAGTGTTTTGGAGTTAAGGGAAAGTTAGCACCACGTTTTGTGGGACCATACAATGTTTTGGAACAAATGGGAGAAGTTGCTTACAAGTTGGAATTGCCTGAAGGACTGTCAGGAGTTCATGATGTGTTCCACGTTTCCCAGTTGAAGAAGTGCCATGCAGAGATGGCCGATATACCTCTGAGAGATACAGTGCCACTGGAAGCGATTCAGTTGGGTAATAATTTGACCTATGAGGAGAAACCAGTCAAGATTCTCGAGTTTGCCAGCTGAATCACGCGCAGCAAGGTTATCAAGTTCTGTAAAGTTAAGTGGACCCACCATACCGAGGATGAAGCCACCTGGGAGCGAGAGGAAGACCTACGGAAGCACCACCCTCACCTATTTTCTAGCCAACCCGAATCTAGAGTGCGAGATTCATCTTAAGGGGGGTAGGTTTGTAACATCCCATATTTTCAATTCGGAATGTTATAGATTAGATCATCATTGTGTATCATATTTTAATGCATTTTGGCTTGATCTGAGAAATTCTACGCAACTCAAGGACCCACGGAGAGAGTTGGGGATTTCGTTATTTTCATATTTTAGTTTTCTCAAATTTTGAAAAGAGGATCGTTTGATTTTAATTATTTGCTCTTCGTATATTTCTTTTATAAAAATATGAGAGAGGGAATAAAATGACTTTCCCAAAATAAATAAATATTGGGGGTTTAATATTAAAATCAAATAAGATTTTATTTTTGGAGTTTTATTGCTATTTTATTTGAATTAGGAAAAATGCGCGTTTTTCAAAATTACATTTTAGGCCCAAATAAATATTCATCTTGTCCAGCTTATTTTTAGAGGACGGGGAAAATTTATTTCAGGATTTTTGGAGTCCGTTTAGTATTTCTTTTCTTTCTTTTTCTACACGTCGAAATTATTTAAAAAAAGTCAAACCTACTCCGGGCCGTACCCGAGCGGGACTCCGCCGGGGAGGGGGGCTTTATAAGCCGGGGCCCCCAGCCCTGAAGCCCACATCCCCACCCCAGCCCACCCGCGCCCTAACCCTAGCCACCGTCGTCGCCGCCGCTACCGCCGCCGCCGCCACCGCCGCAGATGCGCGCCGCCGCCGCCGTCGCCCCGCCGCCATCTGCTGCCCCGCTGCCGATCCGCCACCCCGCCGCCTCCCTGGAACCCCGCCGTAGTCGCCGCCGTTTTTTTATATAAAATCGTTTGTTTTTTTAAAACCCTAGATCCGTTTTTTTAGATTCGGTTTGCCGATTTTTCTCGGTTTAGTTATTTAGCGGACGTTCGTCCATATGTTCGTTTTAACAAACGGTTTTCACCGTTTAGCCGTAGACAGCGAACGTTCGTTCGTTAGCCTGTTCGTCAGTTTTTCTTTTTCTCGGGTTTTTTCGCGATTGTTTCCGATCGTGATTTCTGATCTGATATTCGTTCTAGTATAACTTTTCGCTCGTTTGTCGGAATCAGGCGATTCAAGCACCTAGAGTTTCGCCTCGATGCCCTCTTTCCGTTTGACCAACTTAAACAAGTTTTTGCTGCTGTAAAATTTGACTTAGGTCCAGATTAGTAAACGAAGCTTGTTTCTTTCGCCGTTTGAGTTTCGTTGCTTCGTTTGATTTGATTCTTTTTGCAAACCATAGTTCTTAAGTTGACTTTCTGGTTTGATCTTTTATTTGATTTTTACCCGTGCATTGGATGCGTGCTTATTTTATGCTTGTTTGTTTGTGATAGAGTACCCGGAGTGCGCCGCTTGCTACTTTGAATCTCTAGGTTTCACGGATCATCAACAAGGCAAGTAACACTTTGATCATACCTCTTTACTACCCAGTTTTATTGCATTAGATCAATCCTCAAACAATTGCATGGTTAGGATCTGATTAATATGTGGGTTTTAGGAAGTAGATGAGGTAGTACCTATGTCCTGTTTATTATCAAACCTTTGGGAGTTACTTCTACGTTTGCTTATATTTCTATGCTATGCTAGTAGACGTGGATTGGGTGAGTGTATCCATGATAGATGTGAGTATTGTTAATTAATGGTTCAACTTAAGGTGGCAACTTAAATACACATCTGGGTGGATTGAGGCACCTGGGGAACCCAGTGATTGCCTGTTTTTTTTATGGACCGCCACCCAGGCTCAAAGGGATCATGAGATTATTCATGCTAGAAACTTATGTGTGCAGCCACAAGCTACTATGGGCTCTAGCATAGTTGATTAAGTCATGTGAACTCTTATAGTGGTAGAGTAGCAGCTGTAGGGGAAAGTAGGTGTAACGATCTACCCATCGTAAGGTGCTAACGCTTCTGAAAGACTGTGTCTCGGTCATCCGTTTCTCAAACTCCATGTAGTGGGAGAAATCCAACGGAGGAGATCGAGTCTTGTGGGGAAAAGTGCGCAAACCTCAGCAGAGTGTACAAACTAATCATGGTTAGCCGTGTCCCCGGTTATGGACGTTTTGAGTATCTAGTACTTGGATTATCATGTGAATCTCATCATGTTACTTAAATTAATTTGTTGAGTTTAATGATGATGCTTAATTGGGATTCAGTTGGGTGAACCTTCTCAATGTTTAACAACCACCATGATAGTTAAATAAAATTTATTCCTTTGTTGTAGGGGAAAATTAGCTTTATGCAAAACTGTAACCATAGAGCTTTCCACCAGCCATATATGCATGTAGTGATAGCATTATTCTGTTCATTACTCTCTATGTGTTACATTGCCAGCATATTCCATGTGCTGACCCATTTTCGGACTGCGACGTTCATGTTGCAGACTTTTTAGACGACGAGTAAGGTGCCTTTGGTCGTGATATTTCACTCAGTGATGCTGTTGGAGTTGATGGACTCACTTTATCTTCCAAGCCTTCCGCTGTTATCGTTATTAGATGGCCTTAAGCCATATTTATTGTAATAAGTTCTCTTTTGATACATTCAATGTAATAAGTGTGTAATTGCTACTCTGTTATAAATCCTTCAAGTATTGTGCGTGTCAGCATTACCGATCCAGGGATGACACTGATGCACAAAGATCGGACTGTTTGAGGTCTGGTCGCTACAGGGTTGGATTGGGGTGAGGCTCATGGTTAACGGGGGCTGCGGCTAGGCCTAACGGGCTCGTCTGACTATGGCTTGAAGTGCATAGAACGAAAAAAATAGAGAAGGGGGGTTGGGCCAACATTGGTTGAAGAGAAAAGAAAGTTTTCTTCTTCTATTTATAGAAAAACAAAAGAGAAGCAAAGGATTTATTTGGGAGAGCCAAATAAATCTGAATTGAACTAAAATTTGGCATGTGGCTACTTTGATATATCAAAGTTCCAAAACTAGAGGAGGAGTATTTGGAGAAGATGCAGGATTTAAATGATTTACAAAACAAGAGGGGAATTAAGATGCAAGTTTGTTATGGTTGATTCCAAATTAATGGGATATTTTTCATTATAGCTCCCTAATAATATTAGGAGACTTTGTATATCTTATAAAGAGATATCACCATTGTGAATATCCCTCAGTTCAAATGGATCGAAGACCCATACATTTTATTTATTTGAGAAAACATTTGGCTGCAAAAGATTTAGGGACATGATGACATGATGCAATGCAAATGATGCCATGATGAATGCAACAAAACAATCAATCAACGCGACAAACTCGAAATACATGGAAGGCGTCTGGAACGTCAGTCTCGAGCAATTACAAATTTGTTTATCAATCATGTGTAAAAATGAAAATTTTATCACAGTACAGCAAATTTTAAAAATTATGCTACTAGACGCAAAAGTTTCTGTTTTTGCACAGAATGAAAGCAACTATCATCCAAATCATCCCAAAGGCTTTACTTGGCATAAACACTAATTAAAACACAAAAACACAACCATAACATTAGCATAATTTTGTGCACAAAAAAGCAGAAAAATAAATAAGAAAATTAAGTTAACTATTGGGTTGCCTCCCAACTAGCGCTATTGTTTTATGCCCCTAGCTAGGCGTAATTCATAGATTCGAGTGTTGTCATCCTTCAAATTAATTCAATATATGGCCCTAATAATTGATTCACATGGTGGCTTAGTTCTCTTTCTAGGGAAGTGTTCCACACCCTTATTTAACGGAAATTGAAATTTTATATTCCCTACCTTCATATCAATAATGGCACCTATGATTCGTAGGAAAGGGCTACCAAGTATTATGGGACAAGACAGATTACAACCAATATCAAGCACAATGAAATGGGCACATAATTCCTATTTGCAAGAATAAGAACATCATTTATTCAGCCCAAAGGTTTCTTAGTAGTGGAATCCGCTAAGTGCAAATTAAGAGCACATTCACCCATATTGGTAAAACCTAGCACATCAATAGAGATTTTGGTATTGTGAAAATGCTAGAACCCAAATCGCATAAAGCATTGCACTAATAATTTTTAATTTTGACTTTAATGGTGGGTTCCCACTCATCATATAATTTCCTATTGAAACCCCCAATTCTAGCTTTTCTTCTAAAGCTTTCATCACCGCTTCTACAATATGTTTAGTAAATGCCTTATTTTGTTCATAAGCGTTGGGCGAATTTAGCATGGATTGCAATAAGGAAATACACTCAATCAAAGAACAGTTATCATACTTAAAATCCTTGAATTCCAAAAGAGTGGGTGATGACCCACAAGTGTAGGGGATCTATCGTAGTCCTTTCGATAAGTAAGAGTGTCGAACCCAACGAGGAGCAGAAGGAAATGATAAGCGGTTTTCAGTAAGGTTTTCTCTGCAAGCACTGAAATTATTGGTAATAGATAGTTTTGTGATAAGATACATAGTAACGAGTAACAAGTAAATAAAGTAAATAAAGGGCAGCAAGGTGGCCCAATCCTTTATGTAGAAAAGGATAAGCCTGGACAATTTCTAATAATGAGAAAGGAGCTCCCGAGGACACATGGGAATTATCGTCTAGCTAGTTTTCATCACGCTCATATGATTCGCGTTCGGTACTTTGATAATTTGATATGTGGGTGGACTGGTGCTTGGGTACTACCCTTACTTGGACAAGCATCCCACTTATGATTAACCCCTATTGCAAGCATCCGCAACTACAAAAGAAGTATTAAGGTAAACCTAACCACAACATTAAACATATGGATCCAAATCAGCCCCTAACGAAGCAATGCATAAACTAGGGTTTAAGCTTCTGTCACTCTAGCAACCAATCATCTACTTATTACTTCCCAATGCCCTCCTCTAGGCCCAAACAATGGTGAAGTGTCATGTAGTCGACGTTCACATAACACCACTAGAGGAAAAGACATCATACATCTCATCAAAATATCGAACGAATACCAAATTCACATGACTACTAATAGCAAGACTTCACCCATGTCCTCAGGAACAAACGTAACTACTCACAAAGCATATTCATGTTCATAATCAAAGGAGTAATGATATGCATTAAGGATCTGAACATATGATCTTCCATCAAGTAAACCAATTAGCATCAACTACAAGGAGTAATCAACAGTACTAGCAACCCACAGGTACCAATTTGTGGTTTTGATACAAGATTGGATACAAGAGATGAACTAGGGTTTTGAGAGGAGATGGTGCTGGTGAAGATGTTGATGGAGATTGACCCCCTCTCGATGTGAGGATCGTTGGTGATGATGTTGGTGATGATTTCCCCCTCCCGGAGGGAAGTGTCCCAGGCAGAACAGCTCCGCCGAAGCCCTATCTTGATTCTGCCAAGGTTCCGCCTCGTGGCGGCGGAGTTTCGTCCCGTAAGCTTGCCCATGATTTTTTCCAGGGTAAAAGCTCTAATATAGCAGAAGATGGACACCGGGGGCCCACCAGGGGGTCCAGGAGACAGGGGGCGTGCCCAGTAGGGGGGCGCGCCCTCCACTCTCCTGGACAGGGTGTGGGCCCCCTGGTGTATTTCTTTTGCCCAAGAATTCTTATTAATTCCAAAAACATGTTTCGTGGAGTTTCAGGATTTTTGGAGCAGTGCAGAATATGTTTCCAATGTTTGCTCTTTTTCAAGCCAGAATTCCAACTGCCGGCATTCCCCCTCTTCATGATAAGCCTTGTAAATTAAGAGAGAATAGCCATAAGTATTGAGATATAATGTGTAATAACAGCCCATAATGCAATAAATATTGATATAAAAGCATGATGCAAAATGGACGTATCAACTCCCCCAAGCTTAGACCTTGCTTGTCCTCAAGCGGAAGCCGATATCGAAAAATATATCCACATGTTTAGAGATAGAGGTGTCGATAAAAACAAAATACGGACATGAGGGCATCATGATCATTCTTATAACAGCAACATATGTAGATTTTATCATATGATTTCTTATGCTCAAGTAACAATCAATTCACAATTTCAAGTATGGTTCAAAAACTTCATTGAGAACTAACAAACTATAATCTCAGTCATTGAAGCAATTGCAATTTATCATAACATTAGAAAGAGTCAACAAAAGAGCTTTTCAGCAAATTCACACAACTATCTTGTAGTCTTCTATAATTGCTAACACTCACGCAATACTTGTGGTTATGGAGTTTCAGCCGGACACTGAGAAAGATAGGGGCTTATTGTGTTGCCTCCCAATGTATTCACCTTTAGGTGATGTCAACAATAGTAGCCCATGCTAACTAACATCCAATTGGATATATATATCATGATCTTTCAAACACGAAGAGCTTGCCAAAGGATAAAATGAAAAAGGGAAAGGTGTGGATCACCTTGACTCAAGCACAAAGTAAAAACATAAAGTAAAAGATAGGCCCTTCGCAAAGGGAAGCATAGGTTGTCATGTGCGTTTAGGGTTGATGAACAAAATCTTAATGCAAAAGAACGTCACTTTATATTGCACCTTGTATCTGGACCTTTATTATGAAGTCCGTCGCTTTTATTACTTCCACAACAAGATCGTACAAAGCTTATTTTCTCTGCACTAATAAGTCACACATATTTAGATAGCAATTTTTTATTGCTTGCAGCATGACAACTTACTTGAAGGATCTTACTCAATCCATAGGTAGGTATGGCGGACTCTCATGGCAAAACTGGGTTTAAGGATATTTGGAAGCACAAGTAGTATCTCTACTTGGTGCAAGGAATTTGGCTAGCATGAGGGGAAAGGCAAGCTCAACATGTTTGGAAGCTCAATGACAATATACTTTAACTGAGATGCGCGAAAACATAAACCATTATGTTGTCTTCCTTGTCCAACGTCAATTCTTTTAGCATGTCATACTTAATGAGTGCTCCCAATTATAAAAGGTGTCCAAGATAATATATTTGTACGTGAACCCCTCTTTTCTTATCACTTCCTATTAATTGCAACGATGACCAAAACTACGTTCATCAACTCTCAACAATTTTTATGCCTCATACTTTCTATCTATGAAGTTATCATTATCCAGAAGATCAATATGAACTCTTTTATTCTTTCTACTTTATCAAGATCATAGCAACATAGCAAAGCCCTTGACTCAACACTAATCTTTATTATAGATAACTCATGGACTCAATTACAAAAGAGATCACAATGCAAAAATTAAAACTACTTGATATCAAAACTTCAATCTACTAGATCAAGATACTACTAAAAGGATCAAACTAAATAAAACGGTAAAGATAGGAGTGTGATGGTGATACAATACCGGGGCACCTCCCCCAAGCTTGGCAGTTGCCAAGGGGAGTGCCCATACCAATGTGATTATGTCCTTGGAGGTGATGAAGTAGGGGTCATTGCAGATGTGGGTTTGTTCCTCAATTTATGCTTGAGTATAATATTTTGCTCCATTAGGTCTTCGATCTCCTGCTCAAGGCTTAATACTCTTTTGCGTAATTCCTGTTTATTTTCCCGCAATAGACGAAAAGGGATAAACTCGATCTTTGGCTTCTTTGCTCTATCAGGGAGGCTTGACTTTTTAAACTCCACATGCATGCCCCCAGGCTGAGGTAATAGGGCTTCATCTTTGTCTGAACTCGTCTCCTCCTTTACTTTAGGCTCATAGTCTTCCTCTTCTTCAGAGGTCCAGCCATCATGCTCCAAGTCCCCGTAGACCTTGGAGTTTGTGAGGTAATGAGCCACATAACTTGTCACACCCTAGCTAGTTCATGCATTAGAGTGTTGCATCATGTCTATTTTTCTCAACAGAAACTTGAAATGGGGATGACAGAACCCCCAGCCCGCTCTGAAACCAACTAGGGTTTACTAAAAATATTTTCAATGAACCTGAAATGCCCTTC
Organism: Triticum aestivum; assembly: GCF_018294505.1. Taxonomy (NCBI): domain Eukaryota; kingdom Viridiplantae; phylum Streptophyta; class Magnoliopsida; order Poales; family Poaceae; genus Triticum; species Triticum aestivum. Next base: position 231,232,525 of record NC_057795.1, read on the forward strand.
TAAAATGTCCATCATTTTTCTCTTGGTTCAGAACCTCTGCCAAAAGTGGTGCTCAATTTTCTAGGTCATCCTAAGGTTTTTGAATTAAATCATAAGTATTTGAGTTTGGGCATTTAAATTATATAAATTATTTTAAATGCTCAAATAACCCCAAACTAAAATGTTCCATGTTGTTTATATTCCAGATAGTGGCCATGAGCAGTTTGGGGAATTTTGGAGTTGTTTAGGTATTTTTAGAAAGTCCACAAAGTTACAGAATAATGAAAAAGATAAATAAGAGAGAGAGAGAGAGAGAGAGAGTGAACTAACCTGGCAGCCCGCCTAGCCGCCCACCAGCCGGCCCAGCCCAGCAGCCGCTCCAGCGAGCTGCTTGCCTTCGCCAGGCAGGTAGGCCGGTGCTCGACGGCGACGCCAGCGTGCACCACGCAGCTGCCCGCCGCCCTGCTTCCTCCTCTCACCTCGCTGCTGGCCTGGACGACCTCCACGTCGTGCCCCGAACCCCGTGGACACACCCATTCGTGCCCAGCTCCTCTCCCTCGCTCTCCCACACCATAGCCGACGCCACCGCAACCGCACCGTCGTCGTAGTCGCGCTCTCCGTCGTCCTCGCGCCGCGCCACCGTGTCCAGGAGCTCCGCCGCCCTCCTCTCCTTCGATCTAGTCGAGCCCCGAGTGCTCGCGTGCCCCGAAGCCACTGCACCGACCTCGCCGACTCCGCCGTCACCGGAGATACCCTTCGCCGTCGCCGCCGCACCAGCTCGTCCCTGACCGCGCCGTCTGGTTCCTCGAGATCGCTGTGAGCCCAGCTACCTCTCCCCCCTTTCCTCTCTCGTTCTCGTGCACCACAGCGAGCGCACGGAGCTTCACCACACGCACCGCCGCCGAGCTCATCGCCGACGTGTCTCCGGCCAACCACCGGCCACACCACTGTGTCCAACGCACTCACCGCACCCGCAGGAACCCGTAGCATCACTCCACGCGCCTCGCCGTGCCCCCTAGCGTCGAGTTTGACCTCACCCGAACTCCGGCGAGCGCCAACATCGCCGTTGGCGCCGTTTCCGGCCACCCCGAGCTCAACCACCACCACCAAGAGCTGCGGCTTGCTCCCAGCTACCCGTAGATGCCCTCCGCCGCTCATTTAGTCGCCGGAATGCACAAAACCACTCTCGCCGCCGCATTCGGCCTCGCCGGTGAGTTGACCCCGCTGACCCCCCTCCCCGTTTGACCACGAGTGGGCTCGGTTTGACCCCCCTGGGTCAATGACAGGTGGGGCCCAGCCCTGTTAACTATCAGGATTAGTTTTAATTAATATTTAGCTAAACTAATTACACTGACACACGGGACCCACTAGTCAGGGTTGACCTGGACTGTTCCGTTGACTGCTGACGTCATCCTGACATAGTAATTTATTTACTGGAATTATTATTACACGGGAAATTCCAGTAAATACCCCAAACTTTAAAAAATCATAGGAATTAATCTGTAACTCCAAATGCAAAGTTTTATATATGAAAAATGATCAGAAAAATCCAATATATCCATCTGTACTGGTTTCATGCATGTTTAATCAAGCTAACCTGATGTTTAGAGCAGAACTAGATAACGCACTTATAAGGGCCATGTATGAGTTTGAAACTTGAATCTTTGATTCAAAATGGTTCAAACCCATCTGGTCTTAGTTGCATCAGCCCAACACACTCATATTGCCATGTTTCATGCATGCATCATATTGTTGCATATTGTTTGGTGATAGTATTGGTGCTCTTTGCGGCAGGTTCTACCTTCGAGGAGTACCACGATTACCCTAGCGAACATCAATATCAGTGCATCGACCCATCAGGCAAGCAACCAACCATTTGATCATATCGATACAATCCAATGTTCTCGCTCCTGCTCTCTTTTATTGCATTAAGACAACGCATTTCAAACTGCTGTGTGCTACGGTAGTTGAACCCATTTCCTCTGCATGACCTGTCATTGCCACAGTAACTAGATGAAACCCACTAGCATGTGTAGGAGTTGATTGAGCCATATGTATGTGTTGTTCCTACCTTGCTATGCCTGCTATGCTTAGAGTCGTGTCAGGTCTAGTTCATCTGGGTGATGAGCTAGAGTGAAATGATCATGCCGGTAATAAGAGTGATGCGGTGAACACGATTTGGTAAAGGTATCGATGAGAGGCCATGTAGGAGTACATGGTGGGTTGTTTCATTGAAGCCGACCTTAAGCACTGATATCTATATGTGTGATTTAAGATTCAGCTACTACCATGCATTGGGCCCTGAAATATGACCCCGCTCGACTTCTTATTCACCCTAGCCCTCTGTCCAGGAGTTGCAAGTAGTTTCTGGTGTTTGTAGCTTACTGGAGGCCGTGGACAGCGCTGACCCGCGGGGTGGGCTGTTGTGGGGACCCCGACTCATAAGTCGTGATCACCGAATGCACGTGTACAGTGATCCCAGAGATCAATGCTCACTGAACACACAGAAGCTGAATAACAAGAGTCTTACATCCATGCATACCATATTACACAAGTAGGACCATTATGGTCGAGCCTTGAGTACAACATCGCAGCGGAAAAACTTCATCGATAACTTGGACCCATGCCATCTGCCTTAACCCTACAGGCATTCTGACTGGGGAGCGTCCTAGCTCGCGTGCTCGTCACCGAAGGGTTCCTCATCACATCCTGTTCTTTCATGCCTGGTCAATAAAATAACCAGTGGCAAGCCAATGAGTACTTTGAATGTACTCGCAAGCAACCCATGATTTGGTTCAAGGTACAGTAATGCATGACATAGGTAAAGTTTTTGCATAAAGCTAGTTTTGAGTGCAAGGACATGTTCAACATCCTATAAAGCATGCATCAAGAGAATTCAAGTAACCATGAGATCTGGTCACAGATATCAACATAAATAGAATGGGCACCAACCCATTTATCATAAACAGAGGGGGCACCAACCCATCTCAATCGTGTCAAGTCCTTTGACTTGATCCAAGACATCTCCATCATCTCACACACACTGGGTTTGAAAACAAGTGGACGTAGCCCAAGAGCGGTTACCCAACTGTCCATGACCGTGGACACGGCTATTCGAATAGTTTTACACTCTGCAGAGGTTGCACACTTTACCCACTAGATCCGGGGAGCTTCCGTGTCATCCACGACCCGCGGTACCTCAAGTACCCGGGGTAAGCACCCGATCACTACCTTTCCCTAGACGACACTAACATGGAGTCCACTCGATTGGTAGTATCCCCCGTGCCGAACATTTCACATCATAAAGTTGTGGAGCCTCGCTCCCATTTTCATCACATACCACAAGCACGGGGTACCAACGGTGTGTCCGGTGCCCTGTGAAAACAGTCATGGCCGCCCTACCTGGCACGACCCCGTCCCAAGAGAGAGCACCAACTCTCCCCCGTCACTAGTAATGCGGGCTCCAAGCTAGTATCGGTCTAGGTACTCAATAATGCCCTTTCCCATATAAGGGTAGAGTGGTCGCGCATGTAAGGTTGGAATAACGGTCGCAACTCCGACCAATCCGTTTTGAAAACAACACACACCTTCCATGGCACACCACTTCGTCATCAAGTGGTCACCCATCTCATCATCTCCCTCGGGCATAGGTGGCACCCGACGGGGTTTTCGAAAAGACTTTTGAAATCACATTGCCTCCTTCACCATGCACAAACCCACCCCATTTGCGTAGCATCTACATTTGCATCCTATCTACTCCCATCGGCATAACCCTCATAAGAAGGTAGGGCCATGCACACTGCAAGTATCAACGAGGAAGTAATCGTGGTAACCAACCCACGTGGTTCACCATCTCATCATGATTCCGATGCGACAATAATGAAGAGCTATAAATGACATGCATATAAAGGGGTTTCATAGTCATGGTCAAAGGGCTGCTTGCCTGTTTCAACAAGGTCTTCGAGGTCTTCAATGTCTCTGGTCCAACTCCGAGCATTTCGTCTACTTCGTCCACTATCGTTGAAAGCAACCATAATAAGCAACACAACAAGGCAAGAATAAATGTGCTCTAAAAATGGGAAGTTGACTTTTATTGGATACCTCTGGTCATATGAGGGATGACCAAAGTGATTTCATTGGAAGTGGATCAATGGACATCTCCGAACATTTCCATATGATGGAATCAAGAGGTTTATGGTTTTGCAAGAAGTGTATAGAAATATATTTTTGAAAAATGAGCAAAGGCACCCATTTAACAAAGGATGATTTTAGAAGCATCTAGGAATTGGTTTCACTGGATTTGGAGTTCAAATGAATATCCTATGATTTTGCAAAGTTGGCTATATACAAGGAAATACACCACTAGTTGAGGTGATACAGAAAATATTAGTAAAAATGTTCAAAAACTAAGTTTTGAACTTAGATGCATCTAGGAATTTGAATCATGGGATTTGGGTCAAGTTTGAGCTCTCTGTGATTTTCTAAAGTTCATCACAGAAATAGGAAAACAAGATTTGATAAATGTTTGTGAGGAAAAAGTCTCTGGAAAAATGTGCATGTTGCACCAACAGGTAGAGCATGATTTATGGAGTCCCTAGAAATTTGAATCATCAAATTTGGACTTAGAATAAATAATCTATGGATTTTACAAGCTGCACAGAAAAGAAAAAGGGGAAAAAGGGGTTTTACCCAGATGGGCTGGATCTGGGCGGCGGCGGTGCGCACCGGGCGAGGCTTAGCGGCAGGCGCCACTGGGCCGGCCCAGTGACTCGGCCGCACGCGCGCAGGGGCCACGTCGAAGGCGGCCTCCAAGAAATACGCCTTCGCGCGAGGGAGGCGGTGAAGGGGGAAGGCGCCTCCACTTAAACGGCGGGGCCCAGCCGCTGGGTCGCTGACGCGCGGGGCCCGCCTGTCGGGTTCTTCCCCAACCTCCCGCGCGGGCGCGTCGGGAGACAGAGGAGGCGAGGCCGGACGGTGCGGGCGCTCTCCCCGACGGTACGGGCCACCTCCGGCGACGCCCGGCGTACCGGAGCGCTCAGGAGGCCATGCCGCACCCACCCGTGGGTGGCACGGTCTCCCCGAGGCATCGGGCTGAGCAGGGCATTGGCCGCGGCGGACGAGGCTGACGGTGAGGTTGGGGGGCACGGAGCTGCGGCCGCGGAGAAGAGAAAATGGAGTCCGGGAGAGGTCCGTGGGGAAGTGGGCGATGCTCTGGTGCAGGTAGGAGGGTGAGAGGAGCACCGGAGAGCTCAAATTTGAGCGGTGGCCGGCGGCAAGATTTCCGGCCATGGAGGTGGATGGGGGCACTAGGGGAGGATTGGGTTGGTCCAGAGGGACTCTAGGGGAGAGGGGGAGCAAACGGAGTGGAGAGGAGGCTCGGGGGTGGCCTTAAATAGCCGCCCCGTAGCTCATGGTGGACGCGGCGCACGGGTGGCCACGGCAACGGCTCGGGAGGCCAGGAGGGAGGGAGTGAGGTTGTCTACGGCGTTCGTGGGCGTGGTCCAAGTCGGGGAAGAGAAGCGGGCGAGGTCAGAGGCGCGCGCGTGTGAGCATGCCCATTGGAGCTCTCGGGCGGCCGGCGCGCGTGCGAAAGGAGGCAGCAGGAGGGAGAAGGAGGAGTGGGCCACCTCGGTGTCGTGTTGCGGACGTCGAGGAGCATCGACTGGCGCAAGGGGGAGGCTAGAGGTGGTCGGGGGTGCCGTGTCAACGGTCGGGAGCACGCTGACGTGCTCCAGAGCGCGCAAATGGCCGGCACCCGCAGCTTTTCCTCGCGTCCTCACGCGCCCACTTGTGTCTAGCGGCTGCTCAGGGGAGTAAACAATGTGGGAAAGGCATTGGATGCCCTGGGGCTTGCCAGGAGTGAGAGAGAGGTGAGAGAATGGGAGGAAAGCTGTTGTCCAGAGGGGGAAAGTGAGGGTTTCACCTCCAAATAATTGAGCTGTGGATCAGCCATTGCTACTGGACGTGCAAGGGGACCAGGTGGGGCTGTGGTAACAAGTTGAGCTCATGGAGAATAGTGGAAGTGGCCAAAATAGGCATTTTAATTATCTGCCAGAAGGTGTTTGATGATGGTTTGGGCAAGTAAATGATTTGCATCTGCCATGAGACTCCATAGGGTGAAATGACACATATAATTAGGGCCTTCCACCAGTTTGGAGATCATTTGAAGAAAGTTGACAATGCAACTTTGGTAAACCCTAGGAATTAGCAGAAATGAACTTGTGTAGATTTAGTTGAGTAAATCACTTCTCCTTGATGCACCACTTGGTGTGGTGGCCTCATTTGGTTATGTGATCATGCTCACAAAAGTTGGGGTCAAGGAGAGAAAGTTGGTAATGCAAAGTTGTTCAAATATGGTTCTGGACAGAAAGAGTTTTGGGGCACTTTGATCAAGTTAACTTGCTCTCCAACTTGTGCCATTTGGTCTAGATGCATAATTAGACCATTTGAGCAAGTTCACAAGGTTTGAGAACATTTGGACATGTTTGGTAATGTAAAGTTGCTCAAACTTCAAAATGGACAGAAATGGTTTTGAGAGGTTTTGATGATGTTATCTTGTTCTCCAAGTCAGGAGACTTGGCAAGATCATCCAATATGTCATATGAGACATGATAGAATTTTCTTGGAATATTTGGAGAATATTTCCTTTGTAAATATTTCAAAAGCTTGAAATATCCAGAAAGGGTTTTAGAGGGATTTGACCAATATTTTGAACATGACCATGTGTTGAAACTCTTATATATGGACAATATATGTCCTATGAGTTTCCCTAAATTTTGTCAAATATTTTTGAAACAGTAAAGTAATTTTTCCTATTAAAGACCATTTCTGGCCTTAAGAAAAAGCTCTTAAATAAAATAGGAAAATAACTTTCAAAATTATATTTTTGTGGTTTCTGGTTATCCTATATCTAATAGGAGCCAAATACATTTTTAGAAAGATTTTTACTGCCCTTAATTAAGTACTTGCAGTGCAAACCTCAATTCAGGGGTTTTTGGAAAACTAAATTTAGAAAATACTTTTTGGCCAAATTATTTTTGTAAGAAAATTCTATATTGCTCTATACACATGGCATGATCATTGGGAAAAGGTTTTGGATCAAGGAGATGAAGTATAGGAGTTGGAGGATTTGTTTGATTTTTAGAGCACTAGCAAACAGCAGACAACCATTCAATCAATGCAAGGACAAAACACTCAAAAGTTTTTGTCAAACCACATTTTAGCATGATTATTGACTTAAGTGCTGTGCCATGAAAATCAGGGTGTGACAGACCTACCCCCCTTACAAGAATCTCGTCCCCGAGATTCCCAACTAGGCGCGGAAAGGGGTATGGAAACCTGGATTCGGGTAGTCTTCACGTCCTCATGCTGCTTCTGCTTCTGTTTGGTGCTCCATTGAACTTGAAGTACTTGATGATGTGGCTTCGTGCGTGACGCTCTTCTTGATCCAGGTTGCTAATGTGTAGCTCGCAGTAGGTTAGATTGGGCTAGGGGTCTATGGCTCGGTGGTCAATGTCCTTATTAGTGCTCGGGCTAGCTAGGAAGTTGGAAACACTTTCGGGGTTGGGATGTATGGAAAGCGTTGTGCACCTCAGGTAGCTCAGGTGGCAACTCCAGCTGGTAGCCGTCTATTCCTCGTCTTGCGGTGATCCTGAGGGGGTTGTTAAATCTTGGAGTGATCTCGAAGAAGGCCGATGAATCTTGGGCGAGCTTCCCTTTGACAGGGAAGCGCTGGGTTCCTTTGAGAGGGGTGACCCGGAGATAAACATGGTCTCCAACCCGGAAGGTCATGTCTAGACGATGTGGGTCGGCGTAGCTCTTTTGTCTTGACTTGGCAGTCTTCAAACGTTCTCTGACAAGCTGGACTTGCTCTTCGGCTTCACGGGGGATGTCGGGCCCAAAGACAAGTCCTTCTCCGGTCTCTGACCAATTGAGGGGTGTGCGGCACTTCCGTCCGTATAACACTCCAAATGGTGCCACCTGAAGGCTTGACTTCAAGGTTAGTTAAGAATCCTGGTGCAACCAGTTCCAACCCGAAGCTTTCAAGTTCTTCATACAAGGCGGGCAGCTTGTCCTTAAGCATAGCATTCAAGGAACAAGCCTTTCTGCTTAATGCATCTGCTACCACATTTGCCTCCCCAGGGTGGTATTGAACACTGAGGTCATAATCTTTGATCAGCTCTAACCATCTTCTTTGCCTCGTGTTCAATTCCCTTTGAGTGAAAATATACTTCAGACTTTGTGATCCGTGTATATTTCACATCGCTTTCCTAAGGGGTAATGTTGCCATGTCTTCAGGGCATGAACCACTGTTGCTAGCTCAAGGTCATGAGTAGCATAGTTTTCTTCATGAGGCCGTAGTTGCCTTTGAGAGGAGTGGCTTGCAGATATGCACGGTCTTCAACGCGGAAGCTCATTCCTTGACGACGGTGGTTGGTATAGTTCTTCCTCCTTGACATGGCGGTCTCCGGATGTTCCCTAACCAGCTGATCAACTCTTCTTCCGTCTTCATGAGGGCATTCATGTCCTCAAGTAGGGATGATGATCTACTTGCCCAAGTACTCTATGAAGTATTTGGGGTACGTAGAGTGGGCTGAGGCATTGGTGAGGGTCCCGGTTGAGCATTGGTCAAGGTCTTGCTGATCTAGAGCCAAGGCCCAAGGTCATGATCCAACCGTGTTGTGGCTTGGTAGGGCAGAAGGGTTCCAAGGATTCTAGTGTGCGAGTGAACATTTATCCTCCTATCTTTAAGCACGGTTTCTGAGATGCCAATAGTCTATCTAGTCCTCCAAACAGATCACCTTATACTATTGAAAGCATCATTCGTATAGGTCAACTCCAATCTTCACTCATGCTAATCATATCCTCATGACTCCCAAGAGGAGATCTAAGAAAATCATATATGTCTACGATCCCCAAACTCATGTGTGTGCGGCCACCCCTAAAAATCCATGGGTAGAGCATACAAGCTTCCAAGCTGGAATAAAACAGGACAATCCAAGTGCTCATCCTATTCCTCCAAGGTCCATGCTGGCGCATCTCTGAATTAAGGAAACACGTCATATGCCACTCCAAAATCTTGTTTCCTTTCCTATGAATCAACTCCAACAACCTGTTAACTTCCATTAATCGCTACATAATCCATTAATTCTACAAACCCAACGCCTATGCTGGTGTTCCACATGATCTCCTAAAGTCCTTATAATCCCCATTACTTGAAAGGGCTGCCTTACTATAGTTAGTCCACCAATTGCCATTATTGTATTCTAATAATACTCCAAGGTCAAGCTCACAAAGATGCCTAAATAAACTCCGACAATTAGCCCAATCTCCTAGTTTATCGTCCACCGAGAAACATGGTATCATGATCGAGATCACCAGTCTAAATCCAATTTACTCCGAACCATGTAGACATACTCAGCATCTATATTCAACTAGGATCACCTATTTAACCCCAAGTCTTTTGTCCAACGAGAAATCCTACATGTTTCCCCCCAAGTCACTTACGTAATATCAACTGTCTCCTATCAATATCCCATGGCTAAGTTAAATCCAAATACTTCCAAGAATTTTAGCTTGCGATCAAATTCGTCCTATAAATCCAACTCACTCATGGGTAGTGAAAGCTACGCTACTCTATAATCATGATCCCACCAAGTTCATCACCAATATGGAAGCCTTATAATCCACCAAAGAGTCTCAGATAGTTCCTCAAAGTCATTGATATAAACTCATCAAGTCCTTGCCCTCTGTCCTTATATCCTTGAATTGGTCTCCCTATGGCATCGTCAGTTTTGGTGCGATCTTAGGAAGATAACGTGCTCATTCACTATGTCCACTAGTTCCATAATGAACCCAGTGACAAGCAAGGTTACGGAGGCTTAACAGATTCTCCTGCAATTCCGTAGGTTAAGCTCATGGTTAAGGTTTCGAGCTGGGGTATCTCGTGGAGCCTCAAAGGGTCTAGGAACGGGTCTCTAATCTTGAGGGTTAAACCTAATTCTACGGGGTTGCACTTGGTCGAGGAGGTTGTAGTAAAAGTCATCAACGCTTGCTGGTCGCCGAGGTGAAATCCTTGGTGCATATTGTCTTGCTTGTCTTCGGTTGAGGAGAGAGATGAGAGGGGGGAAGTAGCATAGAGGAGGGGAACGCCTAAAGGGGGTTCTATAGTGCAAGTGCGAACAGACAAGTGCCAAATAGGCCAAACACAAACAACAAAATAAGGCAGGTGATATAGTCGCATACTTGTTGCCTAGGGCAAAAGTGCGACTTATATCAAAACATAAACAAATAAAAACAAGCAACACACAATCATGGTTCTACTCGAACCATCATACGGACTCGACTGCGCATAGGGGTACACGACTCATCCTACCCTAGGGGTTCTCGGACTCCATAGTCGTGCCTTGTGCCTCGTGCAGTCTCCCGGGTTTTCCTCAGGTGTTGCTACGTCTCTTGTAGTTGTTTGATGAAACGATCCCGGTTGAGCTTGAAGAGTCTTCAACAACTTCTTGCCTGTTGAAGTGATGGGGTGAAGGTGGCTTCTCATAGCAGGCATTGACTAGGCCTGCCATCGTCTTCTTAATCATGAAGGTCCCTTTTGTCTTCTAAGCCGTCGATGGTACCAGGTAGGTAATCCTTTATGCAATGACATATCAAGGCATAATAGAGGTCCATCATGTCGGTTACGTTGATGATAACATCGACACCAAGAGCGGGGGGGGGGGTGAGGAGAACCGTTTTCCTGCTCACTATGGTGAGGCGGACCAAATGGCTAGGTTCTCATCCATCGGTGGTTGCCGATACAACAACGGTAGTGACAGGGTTACTCTATTAGCGATGTATATCATGATCTTGCATATCCTATGCCCTGTTCATCGTGGGCTAAGGTTGCATCACCTTGGGGCAGTGTCAAGGGTGTCACCATCTCCTGGGTCTTCAGGTCCTCGTTCCTTGAGGATGTATCTTCTGTTGGTATCGTCTTGTTGTGACGTCGCCAACCTTGAGTTCAGGAGATGTAGGTGAATGTCTGGCAAGGCATCTTCCTTCTAGATTATCCGCGAGGATTACAAGAAATCCAGTGGTCAGGGGCATAAGGGTTCTAGCGACCAAAGGTTTGAAGGGGAAGAGTTTAATAAGGAAAGTATACCTTAGTTTTCGAAAAACTGAGGAGGGAAGAGAAGCATAGATAGTTTTGGAAAACTAGTAGTAGTTTTGGAAAGAGTTTTACCCTAACTAACGACCATGCTAACTAAGGCTTCCTACAGTCAGGATGGCTCTGATACCAGCTCTGTGGGGACCCCGACTCATAAGTCGTGATCACCGAATGCACGTGTACAGTGATCCCAGAGATCAATGCTCACTGAACACACAGAAGCTGAATAACAAGAGTCTTACATCCATACATACCATATTACACAAGTAGGACCATTATGGTCGAGCCTTGAGTACAACATCGCAGCGGAAAAACTTCATCGATAACTTGGACCCATGCCATCTGCCTTAACCCTACAGGCATTCTGACTGGGGAGCGTCCTAGCTCGCGTGCTCGTCACCGAAGGTTCCTCATCACATCCTGTTCTTTCATGCCTGGTCAATAAAATAACCAGTGGCAAGCCAATGAGTACTTTGAATGTACTCGCAAGCAACCCATGATTTGGTTCAAGGTACAGTAATGCATGACATAGGTAAAGTTTTTGCATAAAGCTAGTTTTGAGTGCAAGGACATGTTCAACATCCTATAAAGCATGCATCAAGAGAATTCAAGTAACCATGAGATCTGGTCACAGATATCAACATAAATAGAATGGGCACCAACCCATTTATCATAAACAGAGGGGGCACCAACCCATCTCAATCGTGTCAAGTCCTTTGACTTGATCCAAGACATCTCCATCATCTCACACACACTGGGTTTGAAAACAAGTGGACGTAGCCCAAGAGCGGTTACCCAACTGTCCATGACCGTGGACACGGCTATTCGAATAGTTTTACACTCTGCAGAGGTTGCACACTTTACCCACTAGATCCGGGGAACTTCCGTGTCATCCACGACCCGCGGTACCTCAAGTACCCGGGGTAAGCACCCGATCACTACCTTTCCCTAGACGACACTAACATGGAGTCCACTCGATTGGTAGTAACCCCCGTGCCGAACATTTCACATCATAAAGTTGTGGAGCCTCGCTCCCATTTTCATCACATACCACAAGCACGGGGTACCAACGGTGTGTCCGGTGCCCTGTGAAAACAGTCATGGCCGCCCTACCTGGCACGACCCCGTCCCAAGAGAGAGCACCAACTCTCCCCCGTCACTAGTAATGCGGGCTCCAAGCTAGTATCGGTCTAGGTACTCAATAATGCCCTTTCCCATATAAGGGTAGAGTGGTCGCGCATGTAAGGTTGGAATAACGGTCGCAACTCCGACCAATCCGTTTTGAAAACAACACACACCTTCCTTGGCACACCACTTCGTCATCAAGTGGTCACCCATCTCATCATCTCCCTCGGGCATAGGTGGCACCCGACGGGGTTTTCGAAAAGACTTTTGAAATCACATTGCCTCCTTCACCATGCACAAACCCACCCCATTTGCGTAGCATCTACATTTGCATCCTATCTACTCCCATCGGCATAACCCTCATAAGAAGGTAGGGCCATGCACACTGCAAGTATCAACGAGGAAGTAATCGTGGTAACCAACCCACGTGGTTCACCATCTCATCATGATTCCGATGCGACAATAATGAAGAGCTATAAATGACATGCATATAAAGGGGTTTCATAGTCATGGTCAAAGGGCTGCTTGCCTGTTTCAACAAGGTCTTCGAGGTCTTCAATGTCTCTGGTCCAACTCCGAGCATTTCGTCTACTTCGTCCACTATCGTTGAAAGCAACCATAATAAGCAACACAACAAGGCAAGAATAAATGTGCTCTAAAAATGGGAAGTTGACTTTTATTGGATACCTCTGGTCATATGAGGGATGACCAAAGTGATTTCATTGGAAGTGGATCAATGGACATCTCCGAACATTTCCATATGATGGAATCAAGAGGTTTATGGTTTTGCAAGAAGTGTATAGAAATATATTTTTGAAAAATGAGCAAAGGCACCCATTTAACAAAGGATGATTTTAGAAGCATCTAGGAATTGGTTTCACTGGATTTGGAGTTCAAATGAATATCCTATGATTTTGCAAAGTTGGCTATATACAAGGAAATACACCACTAGTTGAGGTGATACAGAAAATATTAGTAAAAATGTTCAAAAACTAAGTTTTGAACTTAGATGCATCTAGGAATTTGAATCATGGGATTTGGGTCAAGTTTGAGCTCTCTGTGATTTTCTAAAGTTCATCACAGAAATAGGAAAACAAGATTTGATAAATGTTTGTGAGGAAAAAGTCTCTGGAAAAATGTGCATGTTGCACCAACAGGTAGAGCATGATTTATGGAGTCCCTAGAAATTTGAATCATCAAATTTGGACTTAGAATAAATAATCTATGGATTTTACAAGCTGCACAGAAAAGAAAAAGGGGAAAAAGGGGTTTTACCCAGATGGGCTGGATCTGGGCGGCGGCGGTGCGCACCGGGCGAGGCTTAGCGGCAGGCGCCACTGGGCCGGCCCAGTGACTCGGCCGCACGCGCGCAGGGGCCACGTCGAAGGCGGCCTCCAAGAAATACGCCTTCGCGCGAGGGAGGCGGTGAAGGGGGAAGGCGCCTCCACTTAAACGGCGGGGCCCAGCCGCTGGGTCGCTGACGCGCGGGGCCCGCCTGTCGGGTTCTTCCCCAACCTCCCGCGCGGGCGCGTCGGGAGACAGAGGAGGCGAGGCCGGACGGTGCGGGCGCTCTCCCCGACGGTACGGGCCACCTCCGGCGACGCCCGGCGTACCGGAGCGCTCAGGAGGCCATGCCGCACCCACCCGTGGGTGGCACGGTCTCCCCGAGGCATCGGGCTGAGCAGGGCATTGGCCGCGGCGGACGAGGCTGACGGTGAGGTTGGGGGGCACGGAGCTGCGGCCGCGGAGAAGAGAAAATGGAGTCCGGGAGAGGTCCGTGGGGAAGTGGGCGATGCTCTGGTGCAGGTAGGAGGGTGAGAGGAGCACCGGAGAGCTCAAATTTGAGCGGTGGCCGGCGGCAAGATTTCCGGCCATGGAGGTGGATGGGGGCACTAGGGGAGGATTGGGTTGGTCCAGAGGGACTCTAGGGGAGAGGGGGAGCAAACGGAGTGGAGAGGAGGCTCGGGGGTGGCCTTAAATAGCCGCCCCGTAGCTCATGGTGGACGCGGCGCACGGGTGGCCACGGCAACGGCTCGGGAGGCCAGGAGGGAGGGAGTGAGGTTGTCTACGGCGTTCGTGGGCGTGGTCCAAGTCGGGGAAGAGGAAGCGGGCGAGGTCAGAGGCGCGCGCGTGTGAGCATGCCCATTGGAGCTCTCGGGCGGCCGGCGCGCGTGCGAAAGGAGGCAGCAGGAGGGAGAAGGAGGAGTGGGCCACCTCGGTGTCGTGTTGCGGACGTCGAGGAGCATCGACTGGCGCAAGGGGGAGGCTAGAGGTGGTCGGGGGTGCCGTGTCAACGGTCGGGAGCACGCTGACGTGCTCCAGAGCGCGCAAATGGCCGGCACCCGCAGCTTTTCCTCGCGTCCTCACGCGCCCACTTGTGTCTAGCGGCTGCTCAGGGGAGTAAACAATGTGGGAAAGGCATTGGATGCCCTGGGGCTTGCCAGGAGTGAGAGAGAGGTGAGAGAATGGGAGGAAAGCTGTTGTCCAGAGGGGGAAAGTGAGGGTTTCACCTCCAAATAATTGAGCTGTGGATCAGCCATTGCTACTGGACGTGCAAGGGGACCAGGTGGGGCTGTGGTAACAAGTTGAGCTCATGGAGAATAGTGGAAGTGGCCAAAATAGGCATTTTAATTATCTGCCAGAAGGTGTTTGATGATGGTTTGGGCAAGTAAATGATTTGCATCTGCCATGAGACTCCATAGGGTGAAATGACACATATAATTAGGGCCTTCCACCAGTTTGGAGATCATTTGAAGAAAGTTGACAATGCAACTTTGGTAAACCCTAGGAATTAGCAGAAATGAACTTGTGTAGATTTAGTTGAGTAAATCACTTCTCCTTGATGCACCACTTGGTGTGGTGGCCTCATTTGGTTATGTGATCATGCTCACAAAAGTTGGGGTCAAGGAGAGAAAGTTGGTAATGCAAAGTTGTTCAAATATGGTTCTGGACAGAAAGAGTTTTGGGGCACTTTGATCAAGTTAACTTGCTCTCCAACTTGTGCCATTTGGTCTAGATGCATAATTAGACCATTTGAGCAAGTTCACAAGGTTTGAGAACATTTGGACATGTTTGGTAATGTAAAGTTGCTCAAACTTCAAAATGGACAGAAATGGTTTTGAGAGGTTTTGATGATGTTATCTTGTTCTCCAAGTCAGGAGACTTGGCAAGATCATCCAATATGTCATATGAGACATGATAGAATTTTCTTGGAATATTTGGAGAATATTTCCTTTGTAAATATTTCAAAAGCTTGAAATATCCAGAAAGGGTTTTAGAGGGATTTGACCAATATTTTGAACATGACCATGTGTTGAAACTCTTATATATGGACAATATATGTCCTATGAGTTTCCCTAAATTTTGTCAAATATTTTTGAAACAGTAAAGTAATTTTTCCTATTAAAGACCATTTCTGGCCTTAAGAAAAAGCTCTTAAATAAAATAGGAAAATAACTTTCAAAATTATATTTTTGTGGTTTCTGGTTATCCTATATCTAATAGGAGCCAAATACATTTTTAGAAAGATTTTTACTGCCCTTAATTAAGTACTTGCAGTGCAAACCTCAATTCAGGGGTTTTTGGAAAACTAAATTTAGAAAATACTTTTTGGCCAAATTATTTTTGTAAGAAAATTCTATATTGCTCTATACACATGGCATGATCATTGGGAAAAGGTTTTGGATCAAGGAGATGAAGTATAGGAGTTGGAGGATTTGTTTGATTTTTAGAGCACTAGCAAACAGCAGACAACCATTCAATCAATGCAAGGACAAAACACTCAAAAGTTTTTGTCAAACCACATTTTAGCATGATTATTGACTTAAGTGCTGTGCCATGAAAATCAGGGTGTGACAGCTGTGATGCGGTAGGTACGTGGCACGGTGTACCGGATATCCGTTAGGTATCTCGGGAACCCTGTACACATCGTTCGGGGCCGTATGGGAAACCTCGGCCGGACTCCCTGTGGATGGAACCTGGATAGGCGATAAACCTGGACTAGAGACATAGGTGTTTAGGTAAGTCGTGGTCTACACCCACGTCGGCTTTCGCTTGAAGTCTGCCGAGCACATGTCGTGTGCAAACGCTAAGTGGTGGAAACATGTATGAATAAGTACACCCCTGCAGGGTTAACATTATCTATTCGAATAGCCGCGTCCGCGGTAAAGGACTACTTGGTTGCCTATACAGTTCATAGACAAGTAAATGGATACTACTAAAAATCTCAAGATAAGCGTGAGTGCCGAGGATGGCTTTTCCGTAGGATGACGGAGGTGGATCCTCGATGGTGTATTGAAGTGGTGAGTAGTGGACTCGTGTGCGCAAAACCATTTCAAGTTGGTGTATCGTAGGATAGCTTAGCCAAGTGTCAAAGCTGGCTTGCTGCAATAACCCCACCAACCTTTCTTGATAATGTGCATGTATGTAGGATTTGATGTAAGTCTTGCTGAGTACCTTTGTACTCATGTTGCTTTAATTTACATTTTTCAGAAGACGCCGCACCCCCTTCTGATGGGTTCTTCATAGACGTTGACATCGATGAGTAGACTGAGGCCCAGGTGGTGACCCTGAGCTTGTGAAGGACCACGTAGTATAGCCAGGCTTTCCAAGCCTCTTTTATTTTACTAGTTGTCTGTACTCAGACAAGTTACTTCCACTGTTGTCTTGTATGTCTGTATGACTTGAATGTGGGTCGTGTGACCCGTACTTGTGTGTATTCTATGTATGGCTCTCTGAGTCGTTAAATAAAGTACTTGTGTTGTAGAGTCATGTTGTGATGCCTTGTTGTATTTGCACATATCGAGCATATTGTGTGTATGATTGAAATGCTTGGTATGTGTGGGATCTGACTATCTAGTTGTTTATTCTTAGTAGCCTCTCTTACCGGGAAATGTCTCCTAGTGTTTCCACTAAGCCTTGGTAGCTTGCTACTGCTCCGGAACACTTAGGCTGGCCGGCATGTGTCATTCTTTGTTCCTGTGTCTGTCCCTTCAGGGAAATGTCACGCGATGGATACCAGAGTCCTGTTAGCCCGCTACAGCCCGGTTTACTGGAGTCCTGCTAGCCTAGTGCTACAGCCCGGATTCACTTGCTGATGACCGACACGTTCGATGCTGGGTCATGGATGCCTGTCCCTGTAAGTCTATGCCACTTTGGGTTTACGACTAGCCATGTCAGCCCGGGCTCCTTACCATATGGATGCTAGCGGCACTATCATATACGTGTGCCAAAAGGCACAAACGGTCTCGGGCAAAGGTAAGACGACACCCGTGGGAATACCGTGCGTGAGGCCGCAAAGTGATATGAGGTGTTACATGCTAGATCGATGTGGCATCGTGTCGGGGTCCTGACAGCGTCGGCATCAGAACCGGACTGCCTGTAGGTTCTCCAAGCCAAACTGGTCGATGTTGAGTCTAGAAATGCTTTAGTTATATGTAGGGGAATTGATTGTGGGATGGAACGTAAGGCTCTTTTTACTCCTTTATCTCATGACATTCTGATCTGAGTCAGTCTATTCTTCCACCGGGGGTTAATGAATTAGGATCTCTTCTCTCTATCAGGTTCACATGTTATTAATCAGTAGTACCTTATAGGTTTGTTGAATACAAGCCTAGTTCAGTTCTACCACCCCATTATGTTGTTAAGATGGACCAGAACCTTGATATGATGTTGTTGAGTGTCTATGCTATTCTTTGCAAAATGTCTCAAAATCCTTTTTGAGCATTTACAGTTGTTATGCTGTCCAATTTCTGCTAGAAATTCTAATGTCTTGTGCTTATCATGCTCCAGATGGCTTCCCGTCCTCAAAATCAAGTGGTTCATTTGACTCGATGCCTAGACGTACCCGGGCATACTGCCATGTTGGTCAGGGTAATGACTGAGGCTGGATACCGTTGGTATCCTGAGTACACGGTCGAAGACCAATTCCGAGACTTTAATCAAAGTCAATATTTTTGCACTGTCAGGATATTTCCATCTTATCCTGGATCTACCGAGCCCCTCCACTGCTCCTATGGACTCGGGGTTACTATTGAGATGGCTGTGCAGGATGCCGCCTACTCTATGATGACCATCATGCGAGTCAGGACTGGCCTATTTCGGGACTCCGACTTCCGGTATATGCCAGCTTCACTCCCGGGAGCACAAGGGTATATCCAGGCTATCTATGCTGACTCCACTCAGGAGGACTCACTGACCCGCACCACTGCATAGTTGCTTGAAGACAAGGACCGTGAAAATCGGGCCTTGAGACTAGAGCTTTTCAATACCCGTGATGATCATTGGGCCACTTTGACTCGGTTTGCACCGGCTGTGCAAGCTGGATATATGGATATGTGAGATCTCTATCCTGTGAGATCTGCTCTGCCAGACATGATGGATTGGCGTGATGTAGGAGGCATCACCCCACCTCGTGGTCCCCGCAGGCCACCATTTGTTGGTCCAAGACCTCATCCTAGCCCCTATGGTCCACAAGCTCCACGGGACCGACTGTTTCCGGATGATCACGTTGAGCTTCCAAGCTATGGTGGTGACTTCTATGAAGACTACTACGGAGCTGTCTGAGTTAGTAGTAGTATCACTAGTATCGTACTAGTTGTGTTGCCCACCGTCCTGCGTGACTCGTGGGATATGACTTAGCTTGTACCGCCTTCCGAAGGTGTAGAAAAATAATGTGTAGGAGCTTGGAATGCCTCCGATGAGATGTAATCCTCTTTTCACCGTAGTAGTACTTTGTTTGGTTCTGTACTAAACCTTGTATGGTGTGTATGACGATGGAATAAAAGAAGCAATTTCTGTATCTACCATGTCATACGGATGATCATCTTACATTCCAAGTTATCCATTACATTCTACATTTCTATGTCAAAATCCTATCATCCTGGACTAAACCATTGTTTTGTTTCCCTAGGATGGTTAACACCCGCACCAACCCTGCTCCCCCAGAGCAGGCCGAAGGCAGTAGAGTTGGGGGAACTAACCTGCCTCACCCTCCCTCTCTGGCCGAAGTTACGCTGGAAGCCGAGAGAAACAAGCGGGACACCAACCGTTTGTTGGAGCGCATCGAGCAAAACACAACACACCATCAGAGGAATAACTTGGTGTCACTCAGTGATTTCATCAAGTTACATCCACCCACTTTCCACCACTCCGTCGAGCCCCTCGACGCTGATGACTGGCTTCGCAGTATTACTCATAAGCTACGCTCTGCACTCGTAGCTGAGGCTAATAAGGTCACCTTTGCTGCATATCATCTCGAAGGCCCCGCCAGTCTCTGGTGGGAGAACTATGAAGCTATGCGCCCAGCGGGCCATGTCACTACTTGGGCTGAATTCAGCGAGGATTTCCGTGAACATCACATTCCAGAGGATCTCATGGACCGTAAACGTGAGGAGTTCTGCAGTTTCACTCAAGGTCGACTCTCTGTTGACGCTTACAGCAGGGAGTTCGGTAGCCTTGCACGATATGCAACTGAGCAAGTCTCTACTGATGCCAAGAAGCACGCAAGGTTCCGCAAGGGACTTAGCCCTGAGCTTCGCCGCGACATCCGTCTGCATGAGTGCACATCTTTCAGAAGCTTGTTAACAAAGCCATCAGTGTTGAGTCTGGTCAGACTGATTATGAAGCAACACGCAAGCATGGCCGTGACATGGGTTCCTCATCCGGTGCTGGTCCTCAGAAGCGCCGCGTGTGGGTGCCTAACACCGCCCTGCCACCCAGGTTCACACCGAGGCCATCCTTTCAGGCGCCTCGCCCCGCTCAACCGTTTGCACCAGCCAAGCCCTATGGTGGTCCGACCAACAATGCTCCTCCACGTACCAGCTTTGTGACTTGCTTTAAGTGTGGGGAATCGGGCCACTATTTGCGCGAGTGCCCCCAAACCAACCCCAACCAGTCTAGAAAAGCTATTGGCCGTGGCAAGCCGACAGGAAAAGTGTTCTACGCCAAGCCGGCCACCGCTGCATGTGCCCATGTCAACTGTATCTCTGCTGAAGAAGCTCAAGAGGATCCCAACATCGTTCTCGGTACGCTCCTTGTTAACTGCCACCCGGCATCTGTTCTTTTCGGTACTGGAGCATCTCATTCATTTATATCCGAGAGCTATGCTCGTCTGCATAACGCCACATTCTGTGAGATGCCCACCTCTATGGTAATTCAAACCCCGGGATCCAAATGGCAAACTTCTAGAGTAAGCCATGGGAATGAAATTCAAGTCGACAGACTTGTTTTTCTCACATCTTTGATAGCTCTCAAATCTTCGGATATTAATATCATCTTGGCTATGGACTGGATGTCAGCCCATCATGCCAACATTGATTGTTTCTCTAGGACTGTTCAGCTCACACATCCCTCGGGAAAGATAGTCAATGTCTTGACCCGAGTAGCCAAGCGACAGCTATATTCTCTTAATGCCAGTCCTTTGCCAGACCTCGAAGATGTTCCAGTAGTCTGTGACTTTCCGGATGTCTTTCCAGAAGAATTGCCAGGTGTTCCACCTGACAGAGATGTCGAGTTCGTAATAGATCTCATTCCAGGAACTGTCCCAATTTCTAGAAGACCCTACAAGATGGCACCTTTTGAACTAGCCGAACTTAAGAAACAACTCGATGAGTCCTTTAAAAAGGGTTTCATCCGACCTAGTTCATCTCCATGGGCTTGCCCCGTCCTCTTCGTCAAGAAGAAGGATGGTACGGACCGGATGGTTGTAGATTATCGACCCGTCAACTTGGTCACAATCAAGAACAAGTATCCGCTCCCCAAGATCAACGACCTGTATGATCAGCTCGCTGGATCCTCAATCTTCTCTAAAATGGATTTGAGGTTGGGCTACCATCAAATCAAAATCAGGAACGGGGACATTCCTAAAACGGCCTTTGTTACTCGTTATGGCCAATACGAGTACACCGTCATGTCCTTCGGTTTAACCAATGCCCCAGCCACCTTTTCTCGGTTAATGAACTCAATCTTCATGGAGTATTTGGATAAATTCGTCGTGGTTTACCTCGATGATATACTCATCTACTCCAAGGACGAGGAGGAACATGCCGAACATCTAAGGCTAGTGTTGATGAAACTTCGAGAGCATCGCCTTTATGCCAAATTTTCTAAGTGCGAATTTTGGTTGCCAGAAGTGACCTATCTAGGACATGTAATTTCTGGTAAGGGTATTGCTGTTAACCCTGAGCGAGTTCAAGCCGTCCTTAATTGGACTCAACCTGAATCGGTCAAGCAAGTTCGGAGTTTCCTTGGCTTAGCGAGCTATTGTCGCCGCTTTGTCGAGAACTTCTCCAAGGTTGCTAAACCTCTAACTGAACTCCTCAAGAAAGATAAAAAGTTCGAGTGGACTCCACAATGTGAGCACAGCTTCCAGGAACTGAAAAGACGCCTGACATTTGCTCCTGTATTGGTACCACCAGATTTCTCTAAGGACTTTGTTATCTATTGCGACGCCTCGCGACAAGGACTAGGTTGCATTCTTATGCAAGATCGCCACGTAATTGCTTATGCTTCACGGCAATTGCACCCACATGAGGAGAATTATCCTACTCATGATCTAGAGCTTGCAGCTGTAGAATATGCACTTAAAACCTGGCGACATTACCTCCTCGGTAATCGTTGCGAAATCTTCACTGATCACCAAAGTCTGAAGTACATATTCACCCAACCGGATTTGAATCTCAGGCAAAGACGTTGGGTCGAGTTGATCACAGATTTCGACTTAGGGATAACATACACCCTAGGAAAGGCCAATGTCATGGCTGATGCACTAAGTCGTAAATCTTATTGTAACAATCTGATGTTACAACAAAGTCAACTGCTTCTCCATGAGAAATTTCGGAAGCTTAATCTTCACATCGTTCCTCAAGGATTTCTTTCCACCTTGGTGGCGAAACCTACTCTTACGGATCAAATCATCGCTGCCCAAAAGCGAGATAAAGGACTATCTAGGATCAAGGAGAACATTGCTAGCGGAGGTGCTAGATGTTTCTCCACAAAAGATCATGGTGTTGTGTACTTTGAGAACCGTTTAGTGGTTCCCAAGAACCAGCATCTACGGCAATTGATCCTTAAGGAGGCTCATGAATCTCCTCTCACCATTCATCCCGGTAGTACCAAGATGTATCAGGACCTATGCCAGAGGTTCTGGTGGACTAGGATGAAGAGAGACATTGCTCAGTTTGTTGCTAGTTGTGACGTCTGTCGTCGTCTAAAAGCAGAGCATCAACGGCCTGCTGGCACCCTTCAACCTTTAGCTATTCCTGAATGGAAATGGGACAAAATTGGTATGGATTTCATTACCGGTTTTCCCAGGACCAAGAGAGGGAATAATGCTATCTTCATCGTTATTGATCGTCTTTCCAAAGTGGCTCATTTCTTACCTATTCACGAAAATATAACCGCTAGTCAACTAGCAGATTTGTACATCTCCCGAATAGTATCCCTCCATGGTGTTCCACTGGAAATTAACTCGGATCGAGGAAGTCTCTTCACCTCTTGATTTTGGGAAAGTTTCCAAAATGCTATGGGAACCCGCCTTTCCTTTAGCACTGCTTTTCACCCTCAATCAAGTGGTCAAGTAGAACGTGTTAACCAGATTCTAGAAGACATGCTTCGAGATTTTGTTATCTCATTCAGAATGGATTGGGAGAAATGCCTTCCATTTGCTGAATTTGCTTATAACAACAGCTATCAATCTAGCTTGGGTAAAGCCCCTTTTGAAGTTCTCTATGGACGAAGGTGTCGAACGCCTCTTAACTGGTCAGAAACTGGGGAAAGACAATTCTTTGGCCCGGACATGATCCAGGAAGCAGAAGAGCAAGTTCGCATTGTTCGTGAAAAGTTGAAAACAGCCCAATCTCGTCAAAAGAGTCAATACGACCGAAAACATAAGGCTATGACTTTTGAGGTTGACAAGAAGGCTTACCTTCGGGTTACTCCTCTGAAGGAAACCCATCGTTTCGGTATCAAAGGCAAATTGGCTCCTCGCTACATTGGACCCTTTCGCATTCTCACTAAACGGGGAGAAGTTGCCTACCAATTGGAACTACCTCCGCATCTCTCCAGAGTCCACGATGTCTTCCATGTTTCCCAACTCAGGCGTTGCTTCTCGGATCCTTTCCGTGGAGTTGACCACGAAATGCTTGATCTTCAAGATAACCTCACGTATCGAGAGTACCCCGTTCGTATCCTCGATCAAGCCGAGCGTACCACTCGACGTCATAATATCAAGTTTCTCAAGGTTCAATGGTCGCACCATTCTGAGAAGGAAGCAACTTGGGAAAGGGAGGATCGTCTTCGACTTGAGTACCCCGCCTTCTTTCCGGAGGAACCTAAATCTCGGGACGAGATTCTTTTGAGTGGGGGTGAGTTGTCACACCCTAGCTAGTTCATGCATTAGAGTGTTGCATCATGTCTATTTTTCTCAACAGAAACTTGAAATGGGGATGACAGAACCCCCAGCCCCCTCTGAAACCAACTAGGGTTTACTAAAAATATTTTCAATGAACCTGAAATGCCCTTCTAAAATGTCCATCATTTTTGTCTTGGTTCAGAACCTCTGCCAAAAGTGGTGCTCAATTTTCTAGGCCATCCTAAGGTTTTTGAATTAAATCATAAGTATTTGAGTTTGGTCATTTAAATTATATAAATTATTTTAAATGCTCAAATAACCCCAAACTAAAATGTTCCATGTTGTTTATATTCCAGATAGTGGCCATGAGCAGTTTGGGGAATTTTGGAGTTGTTTAGGTATTTTTAGAAAGTCCACAAAGTTACAAAATAATTAAAAAGATAAATAAGAGAGAGAGAGAGAGAGTGAACTAACCTGGCAGCCCGCCTAGCCAGCCCAGCAGCCGCTCCAGCGAGCTGCTTGCCTTCGCCAGGCAGGCAGGCAGGTGCTCGACGGCGACGCCAGCGCGCGCCACGCAGCTGCCCGCCGCCCTGCTTCCTCCTCTCACCTCGCTGCTGGCCTGGACGACGTCCACGTCATGCCCCGAACCCCGTGGACATACCCATTCGCCCCCAGCTCCTCTCCCTTGCTCTCCCGCACCATGGCCGACGCCACCGCAGCCGCACCGTCGTTGTAGTCGCGCTCTCCGACCTCCTCGCGCCGCGCCACCGTGTCCAGGAGCTCCACCGCCCACCTCTCCTTCGAGCTAGTCGAGCCCCGAGCGCTCGCGTGCCCCAAAGCCACTGCACCGACCTCGCCGACTCCGCCGTCACCGAAGATCCCCTTCGCCGTCGCCGCCGCACCAGCTCGTCCCCGACCGCGCCGTCTGGTTCCACGAGATTGCCGTGAGCCCAGCTACCTCTCCCCCCTTTCCTCTCTCGTTCTCGTGCACCACAGCGAGCGCACGGAGCTTCACCACACGCACCGCCGCCGAGCTCGTCGCCGACGTGTCTCCGGCCAACCACCGGCCACACCACCGTGTCCAACGCACTCACCGCACCCGCAGGAACCCGTAGCATCACACCACGCGCCTCGTCGTGCCCCCCTAGCATCGAGTTCGACCTCACCCAAACTCCAGCGACCGCCAACATCGTCGCCGTTTCCGGCCACCCCGAGCTCAACCACCACCACCAAGAGCTGCGGCTTGCTCCTAGCTACCCGTAGATGCCCTCCGCCGCTCATTTAGTCGCCGGAATGCACAAAACCACTCTCGCCGCCGCGTTCGGCCTCGCCGGTGGCTAAACGCCAGTGAGTTGACCCCGCTGACCCCCGCCCCCCCCGTTTGACCACGAGTGGGCTCGGTTTGACCCCCCTGGGTCAATGACAGGTGGGGCCCAGCCCCGTTAACTATCAGGATTAGTTTTAATTAATATTTAGCTAAACTAATTACACTGACACACGGGACCCAGTAGTCAGGATTGACCTAGACTGTTCCGTTGACCGCTGACGTCATCCTGACGTAATGCTGACGCAGTAATTTATTTACTGGAATTATTATTACATAGGAAATTCCAGTAAATACCCCAAACTTTAAAAAATCATAGAAATTAATCTGTAACTCCAAATGCAAAGTTTTATATATGAAAAATGATCAGAAAAATCCAATCTATCCATCTGTACTGGTTTCATGCATGTTTAAGCAAGCTAACCTGATGTTTAGAGCAGAACTAGATAAATCACTTATAAGGGCCATGTATGAGTTTAAAACTTGAATCTTTGATTCAAAATGGTTCAAACCCATCTGGTCTTAGTTGCATCAGCCCAACACACTCATATTGCCATGTTTCATGCATGCATCATATTGTTGCATATTGTTTGGTGATGTTGTGTATTGGTGCTCTTTGCGGCAAGTTCTGCCTCCGAGGAGTACCACGATTACCCTAGCGAGGATCAATATCAGTGCATCGACCCATCAGGCAAGCAACCAACCATTTGATCATATCGATACAATCCCATGTTTTCGCTCCTGCTCTCTTTTATTGCATTAAGACAACGCGTTTCAAACTGCTGTGTGCTACGGTAGTTGAACCCATTTCCTCTGCATGACCTGTCATTGCCACAGTAACTAGATGAAACCCACTAGCATGTGTAGGAGTTGATTGAGCCATATGTATGTGTTGTTCCTACCTTGCTATGCCTGCTATGCTTAGAGTCATGTCAGGTCTGGTTCATCTGGGTGATGAGCTAGAGTGAAATGATCATGCCGGTAATAAGAGTGATGCGGTGAACACGATTTGGTAAAGGTATCGATGAGAGGCCATGTAGGAGTACATGGTGGGTTGTTTCATTGAAGCCGACCTTAAGCACTGATATCTGTATGTGTGATTTAAGATTCAGCTACTACCATGCATTGGGCCCTGAAATATGACCCCGCTCGACTTCTCATTCACCCTAGCCCTCTGTCCAGGAGTTGCAAGTAGTTTCTGGTGTTTGTAGCTTACTGGAGGTCGTGGACAGCGCTGACCCGCGGGGTGGGCTGTGATGCGGTAGGTACGTGGCACGGTGTACCGGATACCCGTTAGGTATCTTGGGAACCCTGTACACATCGTTCGGGGCCGTATGGGAAACCTCGGCCGGACTCCCTGTGGATGGAACCTGGATAGGCGATAAACCTGGACTAGAGACTTAGGTGTTTAGGTAGGTCGTGGTCTACACCCACGTCGGCTTTCACTTGAAGTCTGCCGAGCACATGTCGTGTGCAGACGCTAAGTGGTGGAAACATGTATGAAGAAGTACACCCCTGCAGGGTTAACATTATCTATTCGAATAGCCGCGTCCGCGGTAAAGTACTACTTTGTTGCCTATACAGTTCATAGACAAGTAAATGGATACTACTAAAAATCTCAAGATAAGCGTGAGTGCCGAGGATGGCTCTTCCGTAGGATGATGGAGGTGGATCCTCGGTGGTGTATTGAAGTGGTGAGTAGTGGACTCGTGTGCGCAAAACCATTTCAAGTTGGTGTATCGTAGGATAGCTTAGCCAAGAGTCAAAGCTGGCTTGCTGCAATATCCCCACCAACCCTTCTTGATAATGTGCATGTATGTAGGATCTGATGTAAGTCTTGCTGAGTACCTTTGTACTCATGTTGCTTTAATTTACATTTTTTAGAAGACACTGCACCCTCTTCTGATGCGTTCTTCGTAGACGTTGACATCGATGAGTAGACTGAGGCCCGGGTGGTGACCCTGAGCTTGTGAAGGACCACGTAGTATAGCCAGGCTTTCCAAGCCTCTTTTATTTTACTAGTTGTCTGTACTCAGACAAGTTACTTCCGCTGTAGTCTTGTATGTCTGTATGACTTGAATGTGGGTCGTGTGACCCGTACTTGTGTGTATGCTACGTATGGCTCTCTGAGCCCTTAAATAAAGTACTTGTGTTGTAGAGTCATGTTGTGATGCCTTGTTGTATTTGCACATATCGAGCATATTGTGTGTATGATTGAAATGCTTGGTATGTGTGGGATCTGACTATCTAGTTGTTTATTCTTAGTAGCCTCTCTTACCGGGAAATGTCTCCTAGTGTTTACACTAAGCCTTGGTAGCTTGCTACTGCTCTAGAACACTTACGCTGGCCGGCATGTGTCCTTCTTCATTCCTGTGTCTGTCCCTTCGGGGAAATGTCACACGATGGATACCAGAGTCCTGTTAGCCCGCTACAGCCCGGTTTACCGGAGTCCTGCTAGCCCAGTGCTACAGCCCGGATTCACTTGCTGATGACTGACACATTCGATGCTGGGTCATGGATGCCTGTCCCTGTAAGTCTGTGCCACTTTGGGTTTACGACTAGCCATGTCAGCCCGGGCTCCTTACCATATGGATGCTAGCGGCACTATCATATACGTGTGCCAAAAGGCGCAAACGGTCCCGGGCAAAGGTAAGATGACACCCGTGGGAATACCGTGCGTGAGGCCGCAAAGTGATATGAGGTGTTACATGCTAGATCGATGTGGCATCGAGTCGGGGTCCTGACAGCGTTGGCATCAGAGCCGGACTGCCTGTAGGTTCTCCAAGCCAAACTGGTCGATGTTGAGTCTAGAAATGCTTTAGTTATATGTAGGGAATTTGATTGTGGGATGGAATGTAAGGCTCTTTTTACTCCTTTATCTCATGACATTCTGATCTGAGTCAGTCTATTCTTCCACCGGGGGTTAAGGAATTAAGATATCTTCTCTCTATCAGGTTCACGTGTTATTAATCAGTAGTACCTTATAGGTTTGATGGATACAAGCCTAGTTCAGTTCTACCACCCCATTATGTTGTTAAGATGGACCAGAACCTTGATATGATGTTGTTGAGTGTCTATGCTATTCTTTGCAAAATGTCTCAAAATCCTTTTTGAGCATTTACAGCCGTTATGCTGTCCAATTTCTGCTAGAAATTCTAATGTCTTGTGCTTATCATGCTCCAGATGGCTTCCCGTCCTCAGAATCAAGTGGTTCGTTTGACTCGATGCCTAGATGTACCCGGCCATACTTCCATGTTGGTCAGGGTAATGACTGAGGCTGGATACCGTTGGTATCCTGAGTACACGGTCGACGAGCAATTCCGAGACTTTAATCAAAGTCAATATTTTTGCACTGTCGGGATATTTCCATCTTATCCTCGATCTACCGAGCCCCTCCACTGCTCCTATGGACTCGGGGTTACTATTGAGATGGCTGTGCAGGATGCCGCCTACTCTATGATGACCATCATGCGAGTCAGGACTGGCCTATTTCGGGACTCTGACTTCCGGTATGTGAAACTTTGCGGCCTGTGAAAGAACCTTTTCTTTTGCTGGTATGTGAAACTAGGTGGTATAAATTTAGCAACAATGTAATTAGCATAATCAGCATACCAAGGAGCAGTACGAGAAGGATTAACAACCGTTAATTGTTCATCAGGAAAGCTATCATTAATAGGCAGTGGGTCATCAAGAACATTCTCTAACCTAGACAAGTTGTCTGCAACGGGGTTCTCAGCTCCCTTTCTATTAATAATATGCAAATCAAATTATTGGAGCAAGAGAACCCATCTAATGAGTCTAGGCTTAGCATCTTTCTTTTCCATAAGATATTTAATAGCAGCATGATCAGCGTGAATAGTAACTTTTGAATCAACAATATAAGGTCTAAACTTATCACATGCAAACACAACTCCTAAGAATTCTTTTTTAGTAGTAGCATAATTTCTCTGGGCAGTATCTAGAGTCTTACTAGCATACTGGATAACATTCAATTTCTTATCGACTCTTTGCCCTAGAACAACACCTACAACATAGTCACTAGCATCACACATAATTTCAAAAGGTAAATTCCAATAAGGTGGCTGAACAATAGGTGCAGTGATCAAAGCTTTCTTAATTATTTCAAATGCTTCTACACAATCATCATGAAAAACAAAAGGAATATCTTTTTGCAATAAATTAGTCAGAGGCCTAGAGATTTTAGAAAAGTCCTTAATGAACCTCCTATAAAAACCGGCATGACCAAGGAAACTTCTTATACCTTTTATGTCCTTGGGACATGGCATCTTCTCAAATAGCATCAACTTTGGCTTTGTCAACTTCAATACCTCTCTCGGAAATCTTATGCCCCAAGAAAATGCCTTCATTAACCATAAAGTGACACTTTTCCAAATTCAGGACGAGACTAGTGTCTTCGCATCTCTGCAAAACTCGATCAAGGTTGCTCAAACAATCATCAAAAGAGGATCCATAAACAGAAAAGTCATCCATGAATACCTCACAAATCTTTTCACAAAAATCAGAGAATATAGCGATCATGCATCTTTACAAGGTAGCAGGTGCATTACATAAACCAAAAGGCATACGATTATAAGCAAAGGTACCAAAAGGGCAAGTAAAAGTAGTTTTAGATTGATCCTTCGCTGACACAGGTATTTGAGAGAAACCAGAATAACCATCTAGAAAGTAGAAATGTGTGTTTGTATAGTCTTTCTAGCCTTTGATCAATAAAAGGTAAAGGGTAATGATCTTTCTTAGTAGCTTTATTTAACTTACGAAAATAAATTACCATCCTATAACCTGTAATAATTCTTTGTGGGATCAATTCATCTTTATCATTTGGAACAATGGAAATACCTCCCTTTTTAGGAACACAATGGACAGGACTTACCCATTCACTATCAGCAACGGGATAAATAATACCTGCCTCAAGGAGCTTTAGTATCTCCTTTCTTACCACTTCTTTCATCTTGGGATTTAGTCGTCTTTGAGGATCTCTAACTGGTTTGACATATTTTTCCACTATAATTTTTTGTTGGCATAATATGGGACTAATGCCCTTGAGATCATCCAGAGTATATCCAATAGCTGCTCAGTGCTTCTTTAGAGTTTTCAATAATCTTTCTTCTTCTTGCTCTGAAACGTTAGCACTAATAATAACAGGATATATTTCGTTTTCATCAAGATAAGCATACTTAAGATTATCAGGTAATGGTTTGAGTTCAAACACGGGATCACCCTTGGGTGGAGGGGGATCCCCAAGAATTTCAACGGGAAAGTTATGTTTCAGCATAGGTTCCTGTTTAAGGAACATATCATCTATTTCCCTTCTTTCCTTCATAAACATATCGTTTTCATGGTCTAGCAAATATTGTTCTAACGGATCAGTAGGAGGAACAACAATGGAAGCAAGACCAATAATCTCATCCTTACGATGTGGTTCCCTATCATGAGGTTGTCTATGAAACTTAGCAAAATTAAACTCATGAGACATACCATCTATAACAACGGTTACAGTATCTTTTTCACAATCAATCTTAGCACTAGCTGTATTCAAGAAGGGTCTACCAAAAATAATGGGACAAAAATCATCTTGTGGGGAACCAAGGACAAGAAAATCATCAGGGTATTTAACCTTCCCACACAAGACTTCAACATCTCTAACAATCCCAATAGGTTTAATGGTATCCCTATTCGCAAGCTTAATAGTAACATCAATGCCTTCTAATTCAACGGGTGCAATGTCGTGCATAATTTCTTTAAATAGATCATAAGGTATCGCACTAGCACTAGCACCGATATCACATAAGCCATGATAACAATGATGTCCTATTTTAACAGAAATAACAGGCATGCCTACGACATGTCTATGTATCTTAGTATCTGGTCTAGCAATATTAGCAGTCTCACCATAGAAATAAATAACATGCCCATCTAAATCATCATCCAAGAGATCTTTAACCACAGCAATAGTAAGTTCAACATTAATTTGCTCAGGAGGTGTATAAGTCCTAGTATTACTCTTATGAACAACAGTCGAAGCCTTAATTAGCATGATATTTTATCCTAATAGGAAATGGGGGTTTCTATAGGTGATAGTCTTTTCTTCAACTGTAATAGGTGCAACTACTTTCACTTCAAGAGGAGGATTATATTTAAACCACTTCTCTTTAGGGAGATCAATGTGAGTAGCAAAAGATTCACAGAAAAAAGCTACTATCTTAGAGTCAAGTCCATACTTAGC
Source organism: Triticum aestivum (assembly GCF_018294505.1). Taxonomy (NCBI): domain Eukaryota; kingdom Viridiplantae; phylum Streptophyta; class Magnoliopsida; order Poales; family Poaceae; genus Triticum; species Triticum aestivum. Next base: position 231,263,702 of record NC_057795.1, read on the forward strand.
GCTAGATCCACGAAAAGCATCGGTATCCATAAAAGATTTAACACAATCGAACTTAGGTGTCATACCTGAGTCCTTACCATCGTTGGAACCCCAATCTTCAGAGTTGCGTTTAATTCTTTCCAATAAGTCCCATTTGAAATCAATAGTCTTCAGCATATAAGAACCAGCACAGGAAGTATCGAGCAGGTTGCGATTATCAAGAGGAAGCCGAGCACAAAAGTTTTGAATAATCATTTCTCGAGAGAGCTCATGATTGGGGCATGAATATAACATTGACTTAAGCCTCCCCCAAGCTTGAGCGACGCTTTCTCCTTCGTGAGGCCAAAAATTATATATGTAATTACGATCACGATGAACAAGATCCATAGGATAGAACTTCTGGTGAAATTCCAACTTCAATCGCTTATAATTCCAAGATCTTGTATCATCACATAGCCTATACCATGTCAATGCATCTCCCTTCAAAGATAAAGGGAAGACCTTCCTTTTGACAACATCATTGGGAATACCTGCAAGCTTAAATAATCAACAAACTTCATCCACAAAGATAAGGTGTAAATCGGGATGCATGTTCCATCTCCTGCAAATGGATTAGCTTGCAGTTTCTCTATCATACCCGAAGGAATCTCAAAGTAAATATTTTCCTAAAGTTCAGTTGGTTGAGGAGAAACTCTTTGCTCTTCTGGTCGGGGTGAAGATACCCCGAACAAGCCCCTCAAAGGATTATTTTCCATAGTGACAAGTAACAGAAAATTTCAGCACACTATATAAATGTTTCCTTACCAAGTTCCACTCACCAAAAGCCCTACACTCCCCGGCAACGGCGCCAGAAAAGAGTCTTGATGACCCAGAAGTGTAGGGGATCTATCGTAGTCCTTTCGATAAGTAAGAGTGTCGAACCCAACGAGGAGCAGAAGGAAATGATAAGCGGTTTTCAGTAAGGTTTTCTCTGCAAGCACTGAAATTGTAGGTAATAGATAGTTTTGTGATAAGATAAATAGTAGCGAGTAACAAGTAAATAAAGGAAATAAAGTGCAGAAAGGTGGCTCAATCCTTTATGTAGCAAAGGACAATCCTGGAAAATTTCTAATAATGAGAAAGAAGCTCCCGAGGACACATGAGAATTATCGTCAAGCTAGTTTTCATCACGTTCATATGATTCACGTTCGGTACTTTGATAATTTGATATGTGGGTGGACCGGTGCTTGCATACTGCCCTTACTTGGACAAGCATCCCACTTATGATTAACCCCAATTGCAAGCGTCCACAACTACAAAAGACGTATTAAGGTAAACCTAACCACAACATTAAACATATGGATCCATAAGCCCCTAACGAAGGAACGCATAAACTAGGGTTTAAGCTTCTGTCACTCTAGCAACCCATCATCTACTTATTACCTCCCCATGCCTTCCTCTAGTCCCAAATAATGGTGAAGTGTCATGTAGTCGACTTTCACATAACTCCACTAGAGGAAAAGACAAGATATATCTCATCAAAATATCGAACGAATACCAAATTCACATGACTACTAATAGCAAGACTTCACCCATGTCCTCAGGAACAAACGTAACTACTCACAAAGCATATTCATGTTCATAATCAGAGGGGTAATAATATGCATTAAGGATCTGAAAATATGATCTTCCACCAAGTAAACCAATTAGCATCAACTACAAGGAGTAATCAACACTACTAGCAACCCACAGGTACCAATTTGTGGTTTTGATACAAGATTGGATACAAGAGATGAACTAGGGTTTTGAGAGGAGATGGTGCTGGTGAAGATGTTGATGGAGATTGACCCCCTCCCAATGAGAGGATCATTGGTGATGACATTTGTGATGATTTCCCCCTCCCAGAGGGAAGTGTCCCCGGCAGAACAGCTCCGCCGGAGCCCTAGATTGATTCCGCCAAGGTTTCGCCTCGTGGCGGCGGAGTTTCGTCCCGTAAGCTTGCCCACGATTTTTTCTAGGGTAAAAGCTCTAATATAGCAGAAGATGGACACCGGGGGCCCACCAGGGGGTCCAGGAGTCAGGGGGCGCGCCCAGTAGGGGGGGCGCACTCCACTCTCCTAGACAGGGTGTGGGGCCCCTGGTGTATTTCTTTCGCCCAATAATTCTTATTAATTCCAAAAACATGTTTCGTGGAGTTTCAGGATTTTTGGAGCAGTGCAGAGTAGGTTTCCAATGTTTGCTCCTTTTCCAGCCAGAATTCCAGCTGTCGGCATTCCCCCTCTTCATGATAAACCTTGTAAAATAAGAGAGAATAGCCATAAGTATTGAGATATAATGTGTAATAACAGCCCATAATGCAATAAATATTGATATAAAAGCCTGATGCAAAATGGACGTATCAGTGGGCACATCACTATTTAAAGTTTTAACCTCTCAAAACCCACTTTTCTCAATTTTTTCATTAAGATTTTCACCCTCTGAACTATGTGGATGCCTTGTAGCTAAAGTTGACTCTTCTTAAGTCCCCTTTTCATCAAGTTTAATATTACTAAACAATTATTCAATGGTTGTAACACCAATCATTTTTATATCTTCATCATTACCAAGTGCAAAGGATTCCGACTTAGCTGCCATTTGGTTTACTAGAGTAGTTTGTGCATCAGAAATTTTTCCTAACAAATTTTCACTAAGAACAAACTAAGATTGAAGATTAGCAACTTGCTCATTAACATCGTCGAGTTGTTTTGCAATAGCATCTAACAAGGTAGAATGTTCTTTAAATTCTTTAGCAAAAGAATGTTGTGCTCAAACTGCGTAAACATGGAGTCCTTAGTATTTTTCTCGATTTTGGACAACCTTTTATGATAAGAGATATCATGATAATTTCTTGAGACATCGCGACTAGGAAAACAAGATAACAAGCAAACAAAAGTGCAAACGCGAAAAAGGCAAACGAAAAATGTTTTTGTATTTTTGTAAAACTGTTTTAGAAGTGGGGGAGATGAAAGTTTATGCATAGGTACTTGGTAGATGTTGATGATGTCTCCCCGGCAACAGCGCAAGAAACTTTTCCTACTACTTGTGAGTTGTGTGGGGATTTCCTCGAAGAGGAGAGGATGATGCAGTATAGTAGATATAAGTATTTCCCTCAGTTGAGAACCAAGGTTATCAATCCAGTAGAAGAACCACGCAACACCTTGTTAGAAGTACATGCACTGTCGCGGGAAACCTCGGACACCTATGGAACCAAGGGCCCCTTGTTGGTTCGGGAGGGGGGATGTCACGTTATGCAAGCAAAGGAGCATGGGGCAGCATGGCCGGGATCACACGAGCAATTTTACCTAGGTTCGGGCCGCCGCGAGGCGTAAAACCCTACTCCTGCTTTGGTGGATTGATGGTGGAAGAATGATGGTGGAGCGTAGTTCACTTGCCCGGTATGGGTGCCCGTGGATACGCGCGTATGAGTGTGTGGGTGTCCAACTTTCCAACCTCGCGAACCTCCTTGTACAGTTGCCATGGGCCTCCGTTTATAGGTTAAGGGATCATCACAATGGCAAATCAGTCATTATGCACTGATAAGATAGCAAACAGTGCTATCATACCTAACTCTATAGGCTGACAGAGTGCATTGAATGCACCACTCAACGTCACATCATTGTTCACCCTACAAACCTTGGCGGGCTTATTCTACCAGCTCCACGCCTGCTTGTTCGACACGTCGGAGGATGGGTGTCATCTGTAGGCTTTCCCATAGAAAGAGGCTGCCATGTGGCGAATGGCTGCCACTTAATCACTTTGCGGCTTGACACCACACTGATTGATGACGTGGGTCGTGGGGGAGTGGTTGATGAGGTGTTTATTGCCTTCGTGAGTCCCGGCACGCCCTACCGGGGCATCTTGGACGCTCTCTTCCAGGGGTGGCTCTGCCTTGCCAAGCTTGTTTTCCCGGCAAGGGAGGCTTTTCTCCTGGTGGTATCTGGTTTCTCTGGCTTGTTCTTGGCCCTCTTGTTCTGCATGTTGGTGTTTCGAAGATCTTGATCTCTTGCTCTCTAGCATGGCCTGGTGCCATCCGTGCACAAGTCAGGGGAAAATATATACCCCTATCTGTTTTCCCCGACATAAGCCCTCGGGCCTGAGGCACACGTATCAGCACGGCACATTGGGTTAGGCCCCAAACAGTGCATGGACACGTGGCGGGTGGATTTGTTCCGACACTATTTTGTTCTGCGGGTGGAAAACAAAGGACACCATTTCGGGAACATTAGTTGGATGCCGCGGTCGGCAATGAAACTCTGGGATTATATCCCTGGAAGGCAGCGTGAAAGGTGGGATGAGTGGAGAGGGGATTGGTGCTGGATCCAGGATGAGGAAGCCCCCGATTTCTGTGAAGCACAGATGGCATGTGTTGAGCACGGCAAAGAATGGAGCGTTGTTGGCCTCACTGAAGATAGGCTTCACCCAACAATCAACAAGATTACCCGTTTTAAGGCTACCGGGCTAACCATTGAGCATGTGGGGTTAGATTTTCTTCTCTGTCGCATTTCGCCATCGCAAGAGAGGGACATGCCCACCTGGTTGTACGGCGACGCTGCAGACAGGATGAGGTTGCTCCCAGGATTGGCCAACAACTTGTCAGTTGATGGCCATGCCTGGTTATGCGACCAGTTATTCGGCCACTTCAAGTTGTTCAAACTCCCGGCAACAGTCATCCCTCTGAACATCAATTCAGCCCGGGATCAGATTCTAAAATGGATGCTGGACTGCAATGCTCATGGGGTAGCAAGTAATTGGCAGCTTCCCTCTTTTGATGAAGAGCTCCAGTGGTCGAGCACCTTGGTGGAGAAGGCCAACAAGGTTGAAGATGGGATGTATAAATGCACCTCCTCTGTGGAGGTGGCGTATATCTTGAGGAGGGTCGAGGAGGACAAGGCGGCCTACCTTCAGAGGTGGCAAGGACCGCGAAGGCCGGCAAGGGCAAGGGGAAAGTTGATGATGAAAGTTCTTCTCATGGCGGCGGCGAGGCGCAAGTCACAAATGGGGTTGCTAGGGAAGAGCTTACTGGGAAAACCTTGACGAGCTTGATGCCTTGGCCAAAGTGGCAATGAAGCTTCTGGAGGAGGAGCTTGGCAAGGTGGCCGGGCTCGAGGAGAAGGAGTGGCTGGCGGCTGGGCCTCAAGCTCCCGAGCCAGTTTCGGACCAGCGCTCCTGTAGTCGCGCTAGTAATCGGGGGGCAACAGCCCCCAATCCAGTGCCAGTCACCAAGAGGGTGAAGAACACCACCACCAAGGTCACCAAGGTGGAGGTGTCGCTTCGTTAATCTCCTTGTCTTGCCAGGATCAAGACCCTCCCCCCCCCACCGACTGAGCGGCGGATTTTGAAGATGATTCTGGCTCCAGTTCAGGCTCTAGTTCTTCACAGAGCTCGTGTACACCGAAGCCCCCGGCGTCACGCCGGGCGCCTAAGCTTCCGAAGATCTCTGCCCCTCCGCCCTCCGAAGAGGGGAAGGGAGCCCTCGCCTCCCATGGAGTTCAAATTGAACTCCATGCTCATTGAAGAAGGTTAAGGAAGTTTCTTCCTTTCATGAATAGCTTCGGCTTGTTTGATTACCCTTGCTGACTAACCTCTTGTTTTGCTGTTGCTACCAGGGAAGTGGAGGAGGACATGGAGACCCTCATCCATCGCCCCCGGAAGATACTCCAATGTGTTGGGTCGCTGAAGACCATTGAGAGCCCGGCCTTGGCGGAGAGCGACGCGGGGGAGCCCGTGCCAAGCCCCTAGTCCATCCCTCGGCCCGGAAGCGGGGGCTTGGTCCTTTCTCCCGACAGTGGTGGTGAAACAACACAAGGTAAGCCCCTCCTGGAGGGGCATGTCTCCTCCACCGACCAAGTTGAAGAACCCCCAACAGACCCTCCGTGGGTGAAACCGTGCAGAGACCTTCCACGGTTGCCACGGCAGGAGGTGAGGTGCATGGCCCGACAAGGGTACTACCGGGGAAATTGAAGTTCCTTCCCGACAGGCTTCTCCAGGTACTCCACTTGTGTTTTTTTGATGTCCTAATTACCTCTTCTGATTTCTTCATCAGTTCAAACTTTCGTTTTGTTTTCCTCCATTCTTCTCATCCGCAGGCCCCCAAGCTGAAGAGCTAGAACCATTGGAGGTGGCGGTTGACATAGGCAAGGCTGCCACGGACGAGGCTGCTGAGATTGTTGCGGCAGAGGGACAGGACCTTGCTGCCGGGAATGCCCAGAATTCCTTGGAGGTGGTGGTGCATTCTTCGGAGGAGGCCCTGAAAAAGGAGGTGGTGGTTGAGGTGAAAATTCCCCTCCAAACCATGGATCCACTTCCCTCCCCTGGAATTCTTACGGACACTCCACCTTCCTCCTCCAACAAGCTGGCCATGGTGCTGTCATTGCCTAGAGTTGGAGCCCCCCGCCCATCCTTGACGACAAGTGCTGAGCTTGATGAGGAGCTTCAACGCCTTTGGCATTGCTGTACCAAGAAGCTGGGGAGGCCGACACCTTACGTGCCGCCGCACTGGACTTGTCCTTCTTTGAGTCCATGGCGACAGGCGTGAAGGAGATGCAGGCCCGGCACAACTAGAAGTGGCAGGCGCTCAAGGAATAGCGTGAGTCCGCCAGCACGGTGAACCGGAAGCTGAAGGATAAATGTCTAGAGTTGCGCGAGTGGCATGACATGCAGTTCAAGGTGCTCCCTAGGCAACAAGAGACGATCCTGATAATGCGGGAAGATGTCATGGCCCGCGAGGCACGCCTGGCGGACCGCCAGGCATCCCTGGACGTCAGAGAGAAGGAGATCTCCTTCCGGGAGGAGAAATTTGAGGCCACTCTTCGCACCAAGGATGACAATCTGGAGGTTCTTGTGCTCCAATGCACCAAGGATCTGGAGGACAAACACGGAGCTTCCCTGGACGCCATTACCGCAGACTCTATTGCCCAACTGAAGAAGCTTAGCGACGACCTGGCCGCTGCGTCTTCCGCCAAGAGTGATATTGACCAGCAGGTGGCTAATTTGACGGAAGATCTTGCCAGGAACGCCAAGGAGGTGGAGGCTCTTAAAGAATACACACGGCAGGCGGAGGCTCTCCTGGCTGACTCGCAGTCGCAACTCTCCTCCAAGACCCAGAGTCTTGATATGGCCAATAGCACCATCGCCGATATGAAGGCTAGGATCGGGACCTTGGAGAGCGCGGCAGAGTCCACCGAATCCCGCTAGCAGCTATTGTCCAAGGATCTGGATACCACGAAGCATCTTCGGAAAGATGCAGAGGCTAAACTGAAGAACCAGTTCGAGCAAGTCAGCTTCTAGCTTCTAGATCAAGAGTCTGATCGATGTCGCCGATCGCCTTGCTGCCCAAGCTATGGCGATGGGTATGGATGGCCCAACTTTCTCGCTCAGCAAGCACGAGGTCCCAAGTGCCAAGCTGGGAGTCTTCTTAAACGAGTTGATCGAGAAGATTAAGGTGCACGAAGAAGGGAGGGCCGAGCGCTTCATGACCGAGTCCCGGAAGCTTGCCCACGACGCCCTCTTCATGGTCCTGAGCAACATCGCTTGCCGCCACCCGGACATCGATCTTGATGACGGATTCAGGAAGTCACCGGCGGGTGCTGACGTCTCAGCTGCTAAGGAGAAAGCCGCTTCTCAAGCCTCTAGGGTCCTCCACATTGAAACTGCTTCACCCGACCGCCAGACCAAGTAACGGGTCGCCGTCGCTCCTATGTTGCCCTGTAATAAGACATGATGTATGTTTTGTGTTTAAGCACTATCTCTCTTGTGTTTGTGTGAAACTGATACTCTTTGGCGAATCTCAAATGTGTGTTTATTCCTTTGAGGTTTATATGCTTGCGTTCATATGATCAATTCCTATATATATTTTGGATGCCTGCCGGTATCATATTGCCGCAATTGTCGTAGGGTCTGGCCCTTAACAATCATCTTGGCGTGGATGCGTCTCGGTAGGTTTTTCCTAGGTAACTCTCGATGCAGCCTCTTGTCCTGTGAGCATGGCTCAGGGCAGGACGATGGTGCGATCAAAGAAACTGGCCAAGGTTCCATCACATTAAGGTTTTCACAATACGAATGCTACTAAAGTCAAAGGGGTAAAGAACCGCAAAAATCTAAATGCATCAACAAGAAATGATGAGATAGACTTAGCTTTTTGTCCTTAGCCCCTTCCCTCTTTGCTGAGCCACACGTGCTTGGTTTGCGTGCGACATCTGGATGAGCAGTAGCTGAATAGATAACTTTCTTGTTACCAGCAGAGACCGATATACTCCAGGTGTGCCTAGCGGGTAGTGCGATACGGTGTCAGGCCCTTATGGCCCTCCATTCCTTTTCCCCTTCCTCTTCGAAACAGCCAGGTGCCGTTTGTCACATGGATCATGTCCACATAGATGGCCTGGCTGTAGCACATTGGCTGAGGCATCATCCAATGGATTCATTCTGGCGCTCCGCTCAGGATTTCTCGAAACAGAGTAAATACTGGACCATGCATCGCGTGGAAATCATCAACATTGCTGACGCTAGGGCCAAGATGGCTCGACTTCTAACAAAGGGAAGGAACGGAAAAGACGGACCTCGCGCTCGTGCGCATTGCCCCCTATCCTCGAACGACACCCGAATAGCGGGTGTGCTGCATGGGTCGTCGAGGGGAGCACATCACCGTTCTGCATCAATCCCCGCCCTGACTGCGGCTACAGCGCGATATGGTGACGAAGTAATGCAGGTGTGGGGACGGCTCCGCTTGGTCTTCGTATCTTCGTAGGCATCATGGACACCGAAAGCTTCGAGCGGGCTACCATAGACAGGGCGTGCTACCCACGCTGCCCGGTTTGCGCCAGTGATCCCCCCTACCTAGCGCGCCAAAGGTGTCGCGGGAAACCATGACCACCTATGGGACCAAGAGCCCCTTGCTGGTTCGCAGAGGGGATGTCACGTTGCGCAAAGAGCAGTGGAGCGTGAGGCAGCATGGCAGGGATCACACGAGCAATTTTACCCAGGTTCGGGCCGCCGCGAGGCGTAAAACCCTACTCCTGCTTTGGTGGATTGATGGTGTAAGAATAGTGGTGGAGCGTAGTACACTTGCCCGGCAGGGGCAGCAGTGGCTACACGCGAAAGAGTGCGTGGGTGTCCAACTTTCCGACCTCGCGAACCTCCTACGGTTGCCATGGGCCTCCTTTTATAGGTTAAGGGGGTCATCACAATGGCAAATCAGTCATTGTGCACTGATAAGATGGCCAATGGTGCTATCATACCTAACTCTGCAGGCTAACAGAGTGCATTCAATGCGCCACTCAAAGTATATTGTTATTCTCCCAGCAAGCCTTGTCGGGCTTATTCTGCCAGCACCACGCCTGCTTGTTTCACACATCCCAGGACGAGTGTCATCTATAGGCTTTCCCGTAGAAAGAGGCTGCCATGTGGCAAATGGCTGCCACTTAATCACTTTGCGGTTTGACACCGCACTGATTGACGACGTGGGTCGTGGGGGAGTGGTTGATGAGGTGTTTCTTACCTTCATGAGTTCCGGCAGTCCCTGCCGAGGCGTCCTGGACGTGCTCTTCTAGTGGTGGCTCTTCCCTTGCCAAGCCTGTTTGCACGACAAGGGAGGCTTTTCTCCTGGTGGTATCTGGCTTCTCTCGCTTGTTATTGGCCCTCTTTTTCTGTCACTCTAGCAACCCATCATCTAGTAACTACTCCACAATGCATTCCCTTAGGCCCAAAGATGGTGAAGTGTCATGTAGTCTATGTTCACATAACACCACTAAGGGAATCACAACATACATATCATCAAAATACCGAATGAATACCAAAATCACATGATTACTTGCAACATGACTTCTCCCATGGCCTCAAGAACAAAGGCAACTACTCACAAATAATATTCATGCTCAAGATCAGAGGGATATTAAATAGCGTAATGGATCTGAACATATGATCTTCCACCAAACAAACCTGCTAGCATCAACTAAAAGATGTAATCAACACTACTAGTCACCCACAGTACCAATCTTAGGTTGTCGGATTTCAGGTTCCGCAAACCCTTGAGAGGTTTGAACTCTGGGGTGGGTGCGGAGATCTCAATCTAAACTCTACAAGATGTAATCAACACTAAACCCATAGGTACCAATCTGAAGTCTGAAACTGCGTGTTATAAAACTTGTCAACTTTGCATGATGTTTGCCACTAATCCATGGCTCATATGCATACGATTTCTTCATTTATTTTCTCTATGTTATGTGTACTTTGATACTATGCCCTTGGTTGCCCTGTAAAATTTCTGTAGCCTCACTTAAATGTGCTCTCAAGTTGTCATCATGCTAAATCTTTCAATCTCTTAACAGCATGCTCCCTTTTGCAAAGCTCATTGTAATTAATCTATGCATCTTCTAAATTGTGCCAATGGATTAATTTGAAGTATGTCATGTCTACTACATGCTCATGCCCTTTGCAATTATTACAATTGCTATGTGTGCTTTTATGTGCATCACACGTCAACATCATAATGTTCCTATTTTGCATTCCCACATTTCACTGAGTTTGAGAATCAACTTATTTCATGTTTGCATCTTGTCTTCATGATTACCATGAACTTGTTGATCCTATGTATATGCCATGTTGTGTTACTTGAGCTCCATGAGGTGTACTAGCAAGATGTGTCTTTTTATGCCATGTTTAAGCATTGTAGCATCTTTTTTCATGCGTCCAACATGCCATATTATTAACTATGCTCATGTATATGCCCAGTTTTTCACCAAGTCATGAATCTGTAGCAGAACTTTGCATTTTGCATGGATCATAGTAAATTAACCATGATACTTATGAACCTGATTATTAAAGATGTTTTGAAGTATGTTATCTCTACTTTAAGTGCATATCAAGTTTGTGCTCATATAGTTCCTTTAGCATGTTGTTTTGATGCTTGCAATATGCCTAGTTGTTGTTTTTGGCAGATTGTTGTTATAACTTGACTTGTGTGTTTCACATGCAACATCAAAAGCCTTTGGAAGAAGCATCATACATGGTAAATAGACAGATGAATCTCATCTGGGAAACTACTGAAGGGGAAGGCAAATATTGAGCCTTCAGTGATGTTGAATATCCTTGCAACTCTAGGCTAGTGGCTATGGATAATTGCCCGCCAAACCTTCGTATTCTTCAGCAAGACTTCAATATTGTACTGTGGGTGTTGAATGAATACCTTCCTTGCCTCCTGACCAAGCAGGTGGTTTGAGAGGTAATCATCGGTGAACTGCTTTGAAAAGTACTAAAAACAAAGATAGGCATAAATCACTGTTATAAATTTTGAAATGGCAGAAGGGGTAAAAACAAGGTAAAAGAGTCAGTACCATCCTATACTTGACTAATGTCTTCTTCATTGTGCAAAAAAAGATCTTGCTGTTATTCGTTGCAAGTTTCTTCATCCTAACAGTCTTTCTGAGTTTCTTGACTTGACTGATATTCAGGGACATCTCATTTCCCCATATGAAAAATGGGTCGAACAGTGGGTCTAAGCCTCTGACAGCAGGACCTACATGTGCAAAACCAAATTGTAAGAAACCTAAATATTAGAATGATTCCTGCAACTGCACAATAATGTGCTATTACCCAATGGACCATGCTTGAACAAACCTCAATGGTAAACCGCAGTGTCTCCCATTGTTTCCCTACAACACACGTAAGGAAGATCTTGATCAGGTTAACTGAGAGTTGCCATACTATCAGTAGAATATGTATTGAGTACAGCCAAATTCGATTTATTTCACATGCATAACAAGACAAAATTGTACCCACATCAAATGAAAGTCAAATTGCAGAACTGAACCAAACAGTTAAATGGACAGCAGACCAAATGAACCAAAATAGTTAATTGAGCACGACACTGCAGAATAGAAACATGTACTACAAGATAAGACAGTTAACAAAACAAAGAATGCTTGAGAACACTACTACTAAATGTAGCAATTGTTGGACCAAACTATTAACTGAGCATTACATTTTAGAGGACCAAAGTGTTAATTGAACATTACATTTCAGAGGACCAAACTGTTAACTAAACATCAGATTGCATATTAACATTAAAGAGGACAAATCACTAGAAGGCACTGTCGGTGGCCTCGAGAAAACAAAACAAATTGTATTTTAAAGTAGACAACCGCATGGCGGTGTCGACGGTGGCCTCGAAGATGAGGTGCTCCTCCAGGATCTGGCGGTCGGCTTGCATGGCAGCCATAGCGACCTCGTGCGCGTGTGCGGTCGTGATTTACTTCTCTGCTGCTAGATGCTACTGAGCTCCACGTTATACTGCATGCAAAACGGCTGTGGGCGGCGCTTAATTGGAGGAGCAGGAGGACAGTGATTTTGGCGGAAGGTGTCGATCGGGGCATGTGGGATAGGAAAGGAGGAGGATGGTGTGGGTGGGGTGTGGATTACCTGACCATATCGATGAGGCCGCGCAGCAAGAAGAAGAGACGGCGGTGAGGAGGCCGCGCAGCAAGAAGAAGGGTCACCGGCAAGGAAGCAGCGCTGCAAGAAGAAGGGTCACTGGCGAGGAGGCGGTGCTGCCAGAAGAAGGGTAGCCGGTGAGGAGGCGGCGCTGCAACAAGAAGGGTCGCCAGTGAGGAGGCTAAGCTGCCAGTAAGCAACAGTGAAGGTTTGAATATGGAAATCAAGGAGGAACAATGGAAATGTGGCTTTTGGTGGGTAGGAGGGGCGGGGAGATAGATATTTCTGCGGTGGCAAAAAAAATTCGCTCGGTGCCGCAAGAAACTAGTGCGCAAGTGTGGTTCAAGCGGGGGCGACGGACTATAGACAACGAAGCTTCCTGCATAAGCCAAACAAGATGGTGGGCCAAAATATTTTATATCGCATCCCACGCGATTCTTTCTAGTAAACTGTTTGTGGTATACCTGATTTTTTTCATTATGTTTTGAAAGACAAAATGGTGTTACGGAGGGAAAGGATGGTGTTTGAATTGCTAGAACATTTATGTACAGTGAACATGCAACTACATGAGTTTCGTGTTTACATTTGAAATTATTCTGGATTTGTTTGGCATTTTTATGGATTAACAGAGTTTCTCGGCATTTCATGTGCATAATTCGAATTTCAACTACAAGCACATGCTCCAATGCACCAAGGTTTGTTGAAAAATCACATGTGTGTCTTTGGGTGAATTTATAGGTCCCATGCAAGAAATGGGAATGAAATTCAAACATCTGGGCATCATGGCTCGGCTGGGAACATTGAGAAACTTGGTTTTTGAATTCTTGGAAAATCAAAACTCGCCTGAAAATCATGAAACTTGGCATGGTGTCATTTCATGGCACCAACATGTTGTGGTAAAAAAATTGGCCGCATTTGGACAAGTTTTTGGAATAAGCTTCTTGCAAACCAGAGCTTCTCTCGAGAAGACTCATGGTTCCCAAGGGGGACGTGTCACCTTTGGGTTTGAAATGATATACGCTGCCTCCCCCTTGTTTTTTTACAGAGGCAACAAAGAACTATATGAGTGTCGTGTTAAAATTTGGAATTATTACGGGTTCGTTTGGAATTTCTTATACATTAATTGAATTTCTGGTCATTTAATGTGCATAATTCAAATTTGAACTACAAGCACATGCTCCAATGCACCAAAGTAGCACATGCTCCAATGCACCAAAGTAGGTTGAAAAATCACATGTGTGTCCTGGGATAAATTTCTAGGTCCCATGCAAGAAATGGGAATGAAATTCAAACATTTGGGCGTCGTGGCTTGGCCGAAAAGATTGAGAAACTTGGTTTTCAAATTCATGCAAATCCAAAACACGCCTGAAAATCTTGAAACTTGGCATGGTGTCATGACCTGGCACCAACATGCTGCGGTAAATTTTTTGGCTGATGTGAGACAAGCTTTGGTTTAAGCTTCTTGCAAACCGGAGCTTCTCTCAAGAAGGCTCGTGGTTACGAGAGGAACGTGTCACCTCCATTTGCAAAATGACATACGTACACTACCTTCTCCCGCCTTAATTTTTTTACACGGGCAGATTAGACCAAATAGAAGTATCGTGCTAAATCTTGGAATCATTCCGGGTTCGTTTGTCCTTTTTATACATTATTTTAATTTCTGGGCATTTAATGTGCATAATTCAAATTTGAACTACAAGCACATGCTCTAGTGCACCAAAGTTGGTGAAAAATCACATGTGTCTCCTTGGGTGAATTTCTAGGTCGCATGTAAGAAATGGGAATGAAATTCAAACATCTGGGCACCGTGGCTCGGCCGGAAAGATTGAGAAACTTGGTTTTTTTATTCATGTAAATCCAAAACACACCTAAAAATCATGAAACTTGGCATGGTCTCATGACATGGCACCAACATGTTGCGATAATTTTTTTAGCCAAATTGGGGCAAGCTTTGGTACAAGCTCCATGCAAACCGGAGCTTCTCTCAACAAGGCTCGTGGTTCCAAGAGGGAATGTTTCACCTCCGTGTGCGGAACGACATACGTACACTGCCTTCTCCCGCCTTAATTTTTTTGCACGGGAAGATTAGACCAAATAGAAGTATCGTGCTAAATTTTTGGAATCATTCCGGGTTTGTTTGGCCTTTTTATACATTAATTAAATTTCTGGGCATTTAATGTGCAGAATTCAAATTTGAACTACAAGCACATGCTGCAGTGCACCCAAGTTGGTTGAAAAATCAAATTTGTGTCCTTGGGTGGATTTCTACGTCCCATGCAAGAAATGGGAAAGAAATTCAAATATCTGGGCGTCGTGGCTCGGTCGGAAAGATTGAGAAACTTAGTTTTTTAATTCATGTAAATCCAAAACACACCTGAATATCATGAAACTTGGCATGGTGTCATGACATGGCACCAACATGATGCGGTAAATTTTTTGGCAGAATTGGGATAAGCTTCGGTATAAGCTTCTTGCAAACTGGAGCTTCTCTCAAGAAGGCTTGTTGTTCCAAGAGGGAACGTGTCACCTTCGTGTGCGAAATGACATACCTACACTGCCTTCTCCCGCCTTAATTTTTTCACACAAGCACATTAGACCAAATAGAAGTATCGTGCTAAATTTTGTAATTATTTCGTCTTTGTTTGGCCTTTTTTATACATTAATTGAATTTCTGGGAATTTAATGTGCATAATTCAAATTTGAACTACAAGCACATGCTCCAGGTCACCCAAGTTGGTTGAAAAATCACATGAGTGTCCTTGGGTGAATTTCTAGGTCCCATGCAAGACATGGTAATGAAATTCGAACATCTGGGCATCGTGGCTCAATCAGAAAGATTGAGAAACTTGGTTTTTTAATTCATGTAAATCTGAAACATGCCTAAAATGATGAAACTTGGCATGGTGTCATGACATGGCACCAACATGCTGCGGTAATTTTTTTTGCCGAATTGGGGCAAGATTTGGAATAAGGTTCTTGCAAACCGGAGCTTCTCTCAAGAAGGCTCGTGGTTCCAAGAGGGAACTTGTCACCTTCGTGTGTGAAATGACATACATACACTACCTTCTTCCGCCTTAATTTTTTTACGCGGGCAGATTAGACCCAATAGAAGTCGTGCTAAATTTTGGAATTATTCCAGGTTTGTTTGGCCTTTTTTATATATTAATTGAATTTCTAGGCATTTAATGTGCATAACTCAAATTTGAACTACAAGCACATGCTCCAGTTCACCAAAGTTGGTAGAAAAATCACATGTGTGTCCTGGGGTGAATTTCTAGGTCGCATGCATCTGGGCGTCATGGCTCGGCCGAAAAGATTGAGAAAGTGGTTTTTTAATTCCTGTAAATCCAAAACACGCCTGAAAATCATGAAATTTGGCATGATGTCATGACATGGCACCAACATGCTGTGATAATTTTTCTTTCCAATTAGCGAAGGCGCACACATTAACAATCAACAAAGTCATTTTGGAACAAGTGCTGTCACGTTACAAATCAGAAACACAATTATTATTGAAATTGTGGGCGTTCTACTTAACAATTGCATGCCACCACGCGTCCCCTTTTTTGGCTAGGAGGTGCCGTGTGGGGTAGCTATTAGAGTACGGGAGGCGTGCGATAAGACCCCTACGCATGCTCATCGGGAGGAGAGCCCTTTGACCTCTATCCGCCATGCACCTCCCTCCCAACGTCTCCATTAATGGCACCCTAGCCCCTGTTTCACGGCGTGGCTATGTCTCACTAGACTGAGATTTAAGAGAGAACAATGAAAATCTGAAAAGAAAGTTTTGCATGGATCTTGATGTAAGATCCGACAGACCTATATAGCATCGACTGCGACTTATAGCAAGCATGATTAATATATAATTGTCTTACATATTTAGGAACATAATTAAAAAATGCCACATCCGACAACGCCCGAAATACACAAGGGCAAAATAAGAAGGAAGACAATGATCTGGCTCGCTGGTCTCTACTTTCTTGATGCGTTGCTGGAGGCCGCGAGAACTAGTCTCCGCGGCGAGCAGCGATGAGGTCTTTCCTATCCTCAATATGCTGCTTGAGAGCATCCACGGATTCCTCCACCAGCCTTTTGCACTTCATCCACAGCACGACATTCTTGTCCATAAGTTTCTCGACGATGAGATTGGTCCTCTTCAACAAGGCAGTGGTCTCCTCCTCCTGCTCCGCAGTTTCGACGATCTTCGCCCTCAGCAGGTAGAGCTCGGCCTCGAGCTTCTCATTCCTCTCCCTTAGTTGTCGGATGACGTTGGTAGCCTATTCAAACGAGGCTTTCATGTTGTCTTGCAACCTCGCCCAGCCAGATATCTTATCCATCTGGCTATGGACGATCGCATGCATGAACCTGTAAGAGTCCTCGCCTACCTGCGAGACATTTTCCTAGGCCGCTGCAGCGCGGGAGGACATCTCTGCTGCGTCTGCGGCGTGGCCGGACATCTCTGCTGCTTCCACGGCGCGCCAACACCAGTCTGGTGCATCGACGGTGCAGCGGGACCTCCGTGATGCTTCGACGGCGTGGCGGGACGTCTGTGCTACTATGGCCGCGCGACGGGACATGTCGGCTGCTTTCGTGGCGAGGCGGGACATCTCTTGTGCTGCCGCTTCCATGCTCGCCTCTCCCTGGTGGCAATCTCTCGACCCATAACTCACGCTGGCCATGGCAGACGCAAGGGAACGATGATGAATGACTTGTTTGTTTTTGTGGATGAGGACTTGAGGAGGAATGTGCAGTCATCTTGGAGTAGTAGTATTTATAACCGAGTATTAATACACTCGTAAGTGGGAAACCGTTTAGGATTTAATTGGTGTGAACAGGTTTGTAATTTGGAAGGTGACGGGACGCAGGCTCAAAATTTATTAACGGTTCTATAATTTCTAAGTGTGGCACTATCCTCGGATGACGTAACATGGGCACGCTTTCTCGGCCGCGTACATGGCGTTTGCACCATAGGGTGCACCGCAATAGGCAATGTCAGCACACATCTTGTTCCAATAACCATGCGCGCTCGTTATGACAATTGCGCACGCTTCTTTTAACTAGAATGTGTGCCCGTCTAGCGCACACATGTTGATCTGTCTAACTCTTTCTGTTTGTTGTGGCTAATCGCAAACAGTTCATCCGTTCGAAGTGTATGCCATCAATAGAAGACACTTTGATCTGGCTGACCGTTTCTCTTCTGTTGCCTAATTGCAAACAGTTAATCCTTCTGAAGCATATGCCCGCAATCGCACGCACCTTTATCTAGCTGCCTGTTTCTGTTGTTCCGCCTCATCACAAACAGTTAATCCGAGTGAACTGTAAGCTGTATACCGCACATGCCTTCATCTGGCTGCCCGTTTCCGTTCTTCTTCCTCATCACAAATAGTTCACTGAACTGACTGTATGCCCTTCATCGCACACTCAACCAAAATCTAAACCGTGTTTGATTCATCCATCATCGCAAACGTTTTGCACCTTTCTTGATGGTTTTTTTACACCATCGCTTGCAATTATTGCATCACCCACAGTTTCGTCAAAGGGTCTCTGATCATAGTATCGCATTAGCAGTATCCTGCAGTAGTGTCCCTTTGTCAATTGGTATGTTCCTTGCACGAGATTCGATCATTGGTATCTCTATACCTAGTTCAATCTCATTACCAGCAAGTCTCTTTCCTTGTTCCGTAATACATTATCCTACAACTAACTCATTAGTCACTTTGCTTGCAAGGCTTCTTATGATGTGTATTACCGAGATGGCCAAGAGACACCTCTCCGAAACTCGGAGTGACAAATCCTAATCTTGATCTATGCCAACCCAACAAACACCTTCGGAGATACCTGTAGAGCATCTTTATAATCACCCAGTTATGTTGTGACGTTCGATAGCACACAAGGTATTCATCCGGTATTCGGGAGTTGCATAATCTCATAGTCGAAGGAACATGTATTTCACATGAAGAAAGAAATATGAATTAACTGAATGATCATTATGTTAAGCTAACGGATGGGTCTTGTCCATCACATCATTCTCCTAATTATGTGATCCCGTTATCAAATGACAACACATGTCCATGGTTAGGAAACCTTAACCATCTTTGATCAACAAGCTAGTCTAGTAGAGGCTCACTAGGGACACGGTATTTGTTTATGTATTCAAACATGTATTTAAGTTTCCAATCAATACAATTCAAGCATGAATAGTAAACCTTTATCATGAATAAGGAAATAGACGATAACAACTTTATTATTGCCTCTAGGGCATATTTTCTTCAGTCTCCCACTTGCACTAGAGTCAATAATCTAGTTCACATCATCATGTGATTAACATCCATAGTTCACATCACCATGTAACCAATACACAAAGAGTTTACTAGAGTCAATAATCTAGTTCACATCGCTATGTGATTAACACCCAAAGAGTACTAAGGTGTGATCATGTTTTGCTTGTGAGAGAGGTTTAGTCAATGGGTGTGCCACATTTAGATCCGTATGTATTCCACAAATTTCCAAATTTCTATGTCTACAATTCTCTTCATGGAGCTACTCTAGCTAATTACTCCCACTTTCAAGACGTATCCAGATTGAGACTCAGAGTCATCTGGATCAGTGTAAAATCTTGTATCGATGTAACTCTATATGGAGAACTCTTTATCACCTCCATAACCAAGAAACTTTTCCTTAGTCCTGTTAGGTAGCTAAGGATAATTTTGACCGCTGTCAAGTGATCCACTCCTGGATCACTGTTGTATCCTCTTGCCAAACTCATGGCAAGGCATACAAAAGGTCTGATACGCGGCATGGCATACTTTATAGAACCTATTGCTGAGGCATAGGGAATGACTTTCATTCTCTCTCTATCTTCTGTTATGGTCGGGCTTTGAGCCTTACTCAACTTCACACCTTGCAATACAGGCAAGAACCCTTTCTTTGACTTATCTATTTTGAGCTCCAAAACTTTGCCAAGGTATGTGCTTTGTGAAAGTCCCATTAAGCGTCTCGATTTATCCCTATAGATCTTGATGCTCAATATGTAAGAAGCTTCACCGAGGTATTTCAATGAAAAATTCTTATTCAAGTATCCTTTTATGCTATCCAGAAATTCTATATCATTTCCAATCAATAATATGTCATCCACATATAATATCAGAAATGCTACAGAGCTCCTACTCACTTTCTTGTAAATACAGGGTTCACCGTAAGTCTGTATAAAACCATATGCTTTGATCA
The DNA here is from genome assembly GCF_018294505.1 of Triticum aestivum. Taxonomy (NCBI): domain Eukaryota; kingdom Viridiplantae; phylum Streptophyta; class Magnoliopsida; order Poales; family Poaceae; genus Triticum; species Triticum aestivum. The sequence goes on from NC_057795.1 coordinate 231,283,349, forward strand.
CCTCATCAAAGCGTATATTCCAACTCCGAGATGCTTGCACGAGTCCATATATGGATCACTGGAGCTTGCACACTTTGTTAGCACCTTTAGGATTGACAAAACCTTCTCGTTGCATCATATACAACTCTTCCTTGAGGTATCCATTAAGGAATGCAGTTTTGACATCCATTTTCCTGATTTGATCATCATAAAATGTGGCAATTGCGAACATGATTCAAAAGGACTTCAGCATCGCTACGGGTGAGAAAGTCTCATCATAGTCAACTCCTTGAACTTGTCGAAAAACTTTTGCGATAAGTCGAGCTTAATCTCCTTCTTGAAGATCCATTTATTCTCTATGGCTTGCCGATCAACGGCAAGTCCACCAAAGTCCACACTTTGTTCTCATACATGGATCCTATCTTAGATTTCATGGCCTCAAGCCAGGTGTCGGAATCTAGGCTCATCAAAGCTTCTTCATAGTTCGTAGGCTCGCTTTGGTCTAGTAACATGGCTTCAAGAATAGGATTACCATACCACTCTGGTGCGGATCGTGCTCTGGTTGACCTACGAGGTTCAGTACAAACTTCATCTGAAGTTTCATGATCATTATCATTTGCTTCCTCTCTAGTTGGTGTATGCATCACGGGAACAGATTTCACTGATGTGCTACTTTTGAATTCAAGAGAAGCTATGATTACCTCATCAAGTTCTACTTTCCTCCCACTCACTTCTTTCGAGAGAAACTCCTTCTCTAGAAAGGTTCCATTCTTGGCAGCAAAAATCTTGCCTTCGGATCTGTGGTAGAAGGTGTACCCAATTGTTTCCTTAGGGTATCCTATGAAGGCGCACTTCTCTGATTTGGGTTCGAGCTTATTAGGTTGAAGCCTTTTGACATAAGTGTGGCAACCCCAAACTTTAAGAAAAGACAGCTTTGGTTTCTTGCCAAACCACAGTTTATACGGTGTCGTCTCAATGGATTTAGACGGTGCCCTATTTAACATGAATGGAACTGTCTCTAATCCATAACTCCAAAACGATAGTGGTAAACTGGTAAGAGACATCATAGATCCCACCATATCTAATAAAGTATGGTTACGACGTTCGGATACACCATTACGCTGTGGTGTTCTAGGTGGCGTGAGTTCTGAAACTATTCCACATTCTTTTAAATGAAGGCCAAACTCGTAACTCAAATATTCGCCTCCTCGATCAGATTGTAGAAACTATATTTTTTCATTACAATGATTCTCAACTTCACTCTAAAATTCTTTGAACTTTTCAAATGTTTCATACTTGTGTTTCATTAATTAGATATACCCATACCTACTCAAATCATCTATTAAGGTCAGAAAATAACGATACCCGCCGCGTGCTTCAACACTCATCGAATTGCATACATCGGTATGTATGATTTCCAATAAGTAATTAGCTCGCTCCATCGTTCCGGAGAACGGAGTTTTAGTCATCTTGCCTATGAGGCATGGTTCGCAAGTATCAATGATTCATAATCAAGTGATTCCAAAAGTCCATCTGCATGGAGTTTCTTCATGCGCTTTACACCAATATGACATAAACGGTAGTGTCACAAATCATTATCAACTTTGCATCTTTTGGCATCAATATTATGAATATGTGTATCACTACGATCAAGATTCAATAAACCATTTACATTGGGTGTATGGCCATAGAAGGTTTTATTCATGTAAACAGACCAAAAATTATTCTCTGACTTAAATGAATAACTGTATCGCAATAAACATGATCCAACCATATTGATGCTCAAAGCAAGCACCAAATAACATTTATTTAGTCCCAACACTAATCCCAAAGGTAGAGGGAGTGTGCGATGGTGATCTTATCAACCTTGGAATCACTTCCAACACACATCGTCACCTCACCCTTAACTAGTCTATGTTCATTTTGCCACTCCTGTTTCGAGTTACTAATCTTAGCAACTAATCTGATATCAAATACCCAGGAGCTACTATGAACACTAGTAAAGTACACATCAATAACATGTATATCAAATATACCTTTGTTCACTTAGACATCCTTATTATCCGCCAAGTATTTGGGGCAGTTTCGCTTGCAGTGACCATTTCCTTTGCAGTAGAAGCACTCAATTTGCCATTCTTCATGAAGTTCCCTTGATTTCTCTTTTGCTCATTTTCTTGAAACTAGTGGTCTTGTTAACCATCAACATTTGATGCTCTTTCTTGATTTCTACCTTCTCTGATTTCAGCATCGTGAATAGCTCAGGAATTGTTTTGTTCATCCCTTTCATATTATAGTTAATCATGAAGCCTTTGTAGCTTGGTGGCAGTGATTGAAGAACTCTTTCAATGACACAATCAACTAGAAGATCAACTCCCAGCTGATTCAAGTGATTATAATACCCAGACATTTTGAGTATGTGTTCACTGACATAACTGTTCTCCTCCATCTTGCACCTATAGAACTTGTTGGAGACTTCATATCTCTCAACCCGGGCATTTGCTTGAAATATTAACTTCAACTCTTGGAACATCTCATATGCTCCATGACGTTCAAAACATCTTTGAAGTCCCGGTTCTAAGCCGTAAAGCATGGCGCACTAAAGTATTAAGTAGTCATCATATCGAGTTTGCCAAATGTTCATAACGTCTGCATCTGCTCCTGCAATAGGTCTGTCACCTAGCGGTGCATCAAGGACATAATTCTTATGTGCAGCAATGAGGATAATCCTGAGATCACAGACCCAGTCCGCATCATTGCTACTATCATCTTTCAACTTATTTTTCTCTAGGAACATATCAAAAGTAAATGGGGAGCTACATCGCGAGCTATTGGTCTACAACATAATTTGCAAATACTATCAGGACTAAGTTCTTGATAAATTAAGTTCAATTAATCAAATTACATAAGAACTCCTACTTAAAAAGACATCCCTCAAGTCATCTAAGTGATACATGATCCAAATCAACTAACCCATGTCTGATCATCATGTGAGATGGGGTAGTCATCAATGGTGAACATCTCTATGTTGATCGTATCTACTATATGATTCATGTTCCACCTTTCGGTCTCCAATGTTCCGAGGCCATGTTTGTGCATGCTAGGCTCGTCAAGTTTAACCCAAGGATTCTGCATGTGTAAAATTGTCTTACACCCGTTGTATGTGAACATAGAGTCTCTCACACCCGATCATCATGAGGTGTCCCGAAATCACAAACTATAGTAACAATGCACAATCAGGGAGAACACTTTTACCTTGAAATTTAGTGAATGTATCATCTTCTAATGCTACCATCGTTCTAAGAAAAATAAGATGCATCTAAGATAAACATCACATGCAATCAAAATATGTGACATGATATGGCCATCATTATCTTGTGGTTTTGATCTCCATCTCCAAAGCATCATCATGATCTTCATCGTCACCGGCTCGATACCTTGATCTCCATCGCTGGATCGTGGTTGTCTCGCCAACTATTGCTTCTGCAGCTATTGCTAATGCATAGCGATAATATAAAGCAATTACATGGCGGTTGCATCTCATACAGTAAACAGACAACCATAAGGCTCCCGCTGGTTGCCGATAAATTTACAGAACATGATCATCTCATACAGTAACATTTATCACATCATGTCTTGACCATATCACATCACAACATACCCTGCAAAAACAAGTTAGATGTCCTCTACTTTGTTGTTGCAAGTTTTACGTGGCTGCTACTGGCTTCTAGCAAGAACCGTTCATACCTACGGCAAAAACCACAACTGTGATTTGTCAAGTTTGTTGTTTTAACCTTCTTTAAGGACCGGCCACAGTCAAATTTGATTAAACTAAAGTAGGAGAAACAGACACCAGCCAGCCACCTTTATTCCAAACTAGTTGCATGTCTGTCAGTGGAACTGGTCTCATATGCGTGGACATGTAAGGTTGGTTTGGGCTGCTTCATCCCACAATACCGCTGAATCAAAATAAGACGTTGGTGGTTAGCAGTATGACTATCACCGCCCAAAACTCTTTGTGTTCTACTCGTGCATATCATCTGCGCATAGACGTGGCTTTGATGCCCCTATTGGGAAACGTTGCATTGGAAAAAATCTATGCACATGCAATGATCTATCCATGGAGATGCATAGCAACGAGGGGACAGTATGTCTACGTACCCTCATAGACCGTAGCGGAAGCATTTTGAAGTGCGGTTGATGTAGTCAAACTTTCTTCGCGCTCCAACCGATCTAGTACCGAACACACGACACCTCCGAGTTCTGTGCACATTCAGCTCGGGGACATCCTACGCCTTCTTGATTCGGCAAGACGGCGTGGTAGTAGATGAGTTTTGATAGCACGACGGTGTGGTGACGGTCATGGTGATGTGATCTCTGCAGGGCTTTGCCTAAGCACTATGAAATATGACCGAGGGAGTAAACGGTGGACGGGGGCGCCACACACGACTGAGACAATATTGTCTGGGGTGTGCTAGCCCCCCCCCCACATATATATAGGTGGGAGGGAGAGGGAAGGCTACTAGGAGGCGCCCCATGTAGGGTGAATCCTACTTGGGGTCCTCCCCAAGTGGTGCCCCCTGCCATGTTTAAACGAGGGAGAAGGAAAGAGGGGGGGAGGGAAGGAAGTGGTAATCCTAATCCACACCTTCCTTTCCCTTCTCACCTTTCCTTCCCCTCCTTTGGTCGGCGAATATAGGGGGCGCACCAGCCCCTTATGGCTCGTGTGTTTCCCCTCTTGGCCCATATCTTTTGGCAGGGGGTGCCCGGAACCCCTTCCTGTGACCCGATATGTACCCGGTACCCTCCAGAACACTTTAGGGGTCCTAATACTATCATATTATATATCAATCTTCAGCTCTCAACCATTTCGAGACTCTTCGTCATGTCCGTGATCTCATCCGGGACTCTGAACAACATTTGTTCACCAAATCACATTACTCATATAATACTATATCATCATCAAACGTTAAGCATGCGGACCCTACGGGTTCGAGAACTATGTAGACATGACCGAGACACCCCTCCGGTCAATAACCAATAGCAGAACCTGGATGCCCATGTTGGCTCCTACATATTCAACGAAGATATTTATCGTTTGAACCGTTATGAAAACATACACAATTCCCTTTGTCCATCTGTATGTTACTTGCGCGAGATTCGATCGTTGGTATCTCTATACCTAGTTCAATCTCGTTACCAACAAGTCTCTTTACTCGTTTCGTAATACATCATCTTGCAACTAACTCATTAGTCACTTTGCTTCCAAGGCTTCTTATGATGTGTATTATCGAGAGGGCCCAGAGATACCTCTCCAATACTCGGAGAGATAAATCCTAATCTTGATCTATGCTAACTCAACAAACACCTTCGAAGATACCTTTAGAGCATCTTTATAATCACCAGTTATGTTGTGACGTTTGATAGCACACAAGGTATTCCTTCGGTATTCGGGATTTGCATAATCTCATAGTCGAACGAACATGTATTTGAGATGAAGAAAGCAATAGCGATAAACTAAACGATCATTATGCAAAGCTAACAAATGGGTCTTATCGATCACATCATTCTCTTAATGTTGTGTTCCTGTTATCAAATGACAACACATGTCCATGGTGAGGAAACCTTAACCATCTTTGATCAACGAGCTAGTCTAGTAGAGGCTCACCAGGGACATGGTATTTGCTTATGTATTCACACATGTATTTAAGTTTCCGATCAATACAATTCTAGCATGAATAATAAATCTTTATCATATATACAGAAATATAAAATAACAATTTTATTATTGCCTCTAGGGAATATTGCATTCAATCACAACCTCATGAGGTTGGGCACCGACATAGGAATCTTCGCTCCTCAGGAGCAGCCTGCGGAGGAGGCCGCTCCCTCAGAAGGTCTTGGCGTCATCTGCCTCGCGAGGCTTGGCCCCTCGCGAGGGTCTTGTCTTGTTGTTGTCATATATGGGCCATACCAGGCCATTGGTGGAGCCACGCTATGGACCGCAAGCAGGCAAGTCTGGGTACCCTGGTTCCCCGAATGTCGACAGTATTCTTCTCTCTCTTGGAGCCTGGGTGGAGCTTTCTGCATGATATCACAGCGCTTCTCCGAAATCACTGATTACTGGGTGCACCATGTACCCTTATTAACTATTCTCCACCCAGAGGTATATTGAATTCTTGTCTCGAGTCTTGAAGTCTTGAGGCCTTGAAGATGTAGTCCTTGCAGGTATCATCATGGAGTTTTCGTCATTGACATAGAGTCCTCCTTCTTCACACCACTCCGAAATCTCTCATACCTAACCTTGTCTACAATAGCATAACATTAAAACTGTATACGTCCCGGGCTTGGTAATAGGGAGATGGGTTCCTACCTCATGCATTCTACTCAACTACTAGAAGTCAATATAACTACCGGAGGGATTATGAATGGTGACACTAAATACAATAAAAACTTAGGTATGGATAACATGGTCAAAGTGAACTTGCCTAGTAAGTTGATGAAGATAATATAGCTCTCAGAAAAGAACTTGATAGAACTATCCGTCACTCCGATGAAAATCCATATTAGACATACAATGGCATTCACACAAGCAAAACACTCTAGCAATCAATTCTATCAATCATATTAACACTCAATCAAAATAAAGTAATAAAGAACCTATAATAAAACCAAGTAGAAATCCACAGAAAACATCAAAGGAAAACTACGAAGTACACTACTTAAGAAAACTTTAGTATCCACACCAAAATAATTTTGTCCTATGTAAACCCTAACAACAAAGAAAATACTAAACCAATAAATAAACAGAAAATATAAAATAAAACAACTAATTTAATAGAAAGCATTTTTTTCATAAACTTTTCGTAGCAAAAAGAAACAAATAAAAAGCTTTTCTAAACTCTAACTTTGCCCTATACAAGTTTTCTTACAAAACTAAAGAAAATAAAATTTTAAAATAAGAATAAAATTTTCTACTGTTCAATAACATAAACAAAACTAAATTTGTCAAAAGTGACAAAAAGTTTTAAATAAAAATATTTAAATAAGGAAAAAAGAAAATAACACTAAAGTATGTAAAACAACATTATTTTGCCTAAAAATCTAATTTAAAATAAAATAAAAATAAATCACTATATTCTAGTGGATAGACAAAACAATAAAACATAACAGCAGCAAAAGGAATCAATCAAAAATATTTTATAAAACCCAAAATATGACCAAAAAAGTGATTTGAACAAATTCATGCAAACTCAAATTTAAACTACTCAGTTTTGAAAACTAATGGCACAAACATAAACTTTATTAAATTTTGAAACAACATCAAAAAGAATCACTCAATTTGGATTAAAACTCAAAAAGACATTACCAATCTAAATTCAAAACTATGTTGTTTTTTAAAACAGAAACTAAAATAATGAAAAGGCTAAGGTTCGGCTGCGGCCATGTGTGATGCTCTGCTTTGGCCAGCGAGGCAAGTGCGCGAGTGCTACGGGCATACAGCCTACTGCTAGCAAGAAACATTCGAAAAGAAAAAAAACAATAAACAAATCTACACGAATGTTCTGATCTAGATCGGACGGCCACGGGTGTTCGCTTCTTAGCTTATATGAAGGACACTCGCTATTTAACGGGAAATGGGTTGAACAAAAGAAAAGAAATATGTTAATCTAATCTATGCCCTACGTTTCGGATGAAATGGATGAGAAGAGAGAGAGAAGCTCACAGAGGGGTAGTAGAGGTCTTCCGCGAGATGATGTCGACGACGGCTCGGGTGGTGGCCGGCGGAGGTGCTCCGGTCATTGGCGTGGTCGGTGCAGTGTACCGGACAATGCAGCGGACGACGGCGAGTCCAACGGTGGTGGTGGCACCGGCGGAGGCAGTCATAGTGGGTCAGCAGTCAGCTCGGGTGCGGCGGCGGCGTTCGGTGGTGAATGGGGTGACAGTTCTAGTGGGTGTTGGGCTCTGGAGAGGGCACGGGAAGGTGTGGACGAAGGTGGGGATCACAACGGTGGTGTGAGGGGAGATTTGAGTGGGCTAGGTGGTGCAGCAATAGTGCGGCGGCGGCTCTCGGGTTCGTCGAGAAATCGAGGAGGCGACGGGGGTTCTTGGTGCGGGAAAAAGGGGGAACAAGTCGAGTGAGGGGGGTATAAATAGGGGGTGGAGTTGGAGGAGGGGGAGGATCGGGGAGAAAATCCTGAAGGATTCGGACACGGCAGTGGTGGCGGTGGTGTGTGGGAGCTGGGCTCTGCCCGACTCTTGCGGGAGGAGGAAGAAAGGTGCAGGGCCCGCATGTTAGTGGCTGCGGAGGGTCGAGCGAGTAAGAGAGGGGTGTAGGCGGTCGCAACGAAGGGGCTTCACTCGCACGTGCGTCCGTGGGCTGAAACTGAGCTGGGTCGGCCGACAGTAGAGGGATTCAGCCATTTCCTTTTTTTTTGAAATAAACACACACAAGAAAGCTAACTAAAGGAAAAAATAATAAAACATTTATATGGACATATTATATAACCAAATGTTCAGAAAAAGATTTCCTAAAACATGAACACATTTTCAGTGGCAACTAAAATCTACAAAAAATCAAATAGGGCAAACAGTGCTACTGTTGCATTTAAATTTAAAATAAAAATATTTTAAAATACCAAAATGATTTCAAATTCATTTTTCTGCAATTTTATATTGTAGGGAATCATTTTACCCTAGTTTCCATATATTTTATTTTTGGAGAAAAATAATTTGAATAAAAACCAAATAACTCCAATTTGAAAGTGGGTTTCAAAATAACTTCAATGGGACTTTCAATTTGATTCTTTTAAACTTCCAACTCATATTTCATATAATTTGAAGAAGTCATTTTATCTTCTCACATGAAAATCATTGAGTTGTATAAAGTTTCCGAATTTGAAATATTCCCGAATGGAATTCAAATATTTTTGAACCCCCCTTTATTTCTTTTAATGGAAGAAGCCATATCATCTTCACTCTAGGGTTTTGTGATGAAATGAATTTGAATTCTTGGATATCAAAATGCAACATAAAAGTTCGGGAAATTCATTTCATTCCCTCTCATTCAACTTCAAAAAGTTTGAAACTTCACTCAATCATTCACACATCAATCAAACAAACAAACAAACAATCTATTTATTTAATATAACATGCCAAAATTTAGAATTTTGGGATGTTACATACACGTTCCGCATGAGAGTGGTACAGTAATCCTGTTTTGGAGGTGATGTTGTTGGACAACGGCGAACCTATGAACTACGAAGAAGCAATAATGAGCATGGATTCCGAGAAATGGCTTGAGGCCATCAAATCCGAGATAGGATCCATGTATGAGAACCAAGTATAGACTTACGCGATGACTGACAGGCCATTGAGAACAAATGGATCTTCAAGAAGAAGACATGCGATGATGGTAATGTCACTGTGTATAAAGCATGACTTGTTGCAAAGGGTTTTCGACAAGTTCAAGGGGTTGACTATGATGAGACTTTCTCACCTTAGCGATCCTCAAGTCTACTAGGATTATCTTAGCAATTGTTGCATATTTCGATTATAAAATCTGGCAGAGGATGGACGTCCAAACAACGTTCCTTAAGGTTCCTTAAAGATGAAACTTGAAGGTTTTGTCCATCCTAAGGGTGCTAACAAGGTATGCAAGCTCCAGCGATCCATCTATGGACTGGTGCAAGAATCTTGTAGTTGGAATATACACTTTGATGAGGTGATCAATGCCTTTGGTTTTATACAAACTTATGGAGAAGCTTGTATTTATAAGAAAGTGAGTGAGAGATATGTAGTATTTCTAAAATTGTATGTGGATGACATATTATTGATTGGAGATGATAAAGAATTTCCGGAAAGCATACAGGGTTATTTGAACAAGAGTTTTTCAATGGAAGACCTGGGTGAAGCTGCTTGCATATTGGGCATCAAGATCTATAGAGATAAATCAAGACGAGTGATAGGACTTCCACAAAGCACATACCTTGACAAGATTTTGAAGAAGTTCAAAATGTTCCAGTGAAAGAAGGTGTTCTTGTCTGTGTTGCAAGGTATGAAGTTGAGTAAGACTCAAAGCCCCACCATGGTAGAAGAGGGAGAAAGGATGAAGGTCGTCCCCTATGCCTCAGCCATAGGCTCTATAATGTATGACATGTCCTGTACCAGACCTAATGTGTGCCTTACCAGAAGTCTGGTAGGTAGGTACCATAGTGATCCAGGAGTAGATCATTGGACATCGGTCGTACCTAAAGAGGACTACGGACATGTTTCTTCTTTATGGAGGTGGCGAAGAGCTTGTCGTAAAGAGTTATGTCGATGCTAACTTCGACACTGATCCAGATGACTCAATCTCAGACCGAATACATATATATTCTGAATGATGGAGCAGTTAGTTGGTGCAGTTCCAAGAAAAGTGTCGTAGCGAGATCTACATGTGAAGAGGAGTATATAGCTGCTTCAGAAGCAGCATAGCTACGAAGGAGTCTAGATGAAGGATTTCATGTCTGATCTAGGGTTGTTGGATCCTATGAATTTCTTTTGTAACAACACAGGCGCCATTGCTAATGCCAAGAAGCTAAGGTTTCACAAGAATACCAAGCACATCAAGCGCCACTTCAACTCCATTCATAATTACATTAAGGATGGAGATATAAATATTTGCAAAGTACATATGGATCTAAATGTTGCAGACCCGGTACCTAAACGTCTTCCACGAGCAAAACATGATCGACACCAGAACTCTATGGGTGTTAGATTCATTATGATGTAAATTAGATTGTTGACTCTAGTACAAGTGGGAGACTATTGAAAATATGCCCTAGATGCAATAATAAATTGGTTATTATTCTATTTCCTTGTTCATGATAGTTGTTTATTATCCATGCTAGAATTGTATTGAACGGAAACTAAGATACATGTGTGAATACATAAACAACACCGTGTCCCTAGTCGGACTCTACTAGACTAGCTTGTTAATCAAAGATGGTTAAGGTTTCCTAACCATAGACATGATTTTTCATTTGGTAACAGGACCACATCATTAGAAGAATGATGTGATGGACAGGCCCAACCGTAAGCTTAGCATCACATCGTATCAAGTTATTTGCTAAAAAAATTCATGTCAAGTATCTATTCTTAGACCATGAGATCATGTCACTCCCAAATATCGGAGGAATGCCTTGTGTGTTATCAAACATCACTTTGTAACTGCGCAATCATAAAGGTGCTCTATAGGTATCGATGGAGGTATTTGTTGGGCTGCATGGATCGAAACTGGGATTTGTCACTCTGGTTGATGGAAGGATTTTTTTGGGCCCTCTCGATAATACAACATCACGAGAAGCTTCATGTGACTAATGAGTTTAAATCTAGGTATTATGGAACGAGTAAACAGACTTGCCAGTAACGAGTAAACAAATACGCCAATGTAAGGGCGAAGGACATAATGCATCATAGGCATAAAAGTGTCGGGTGCTTAGGATAAACCCATAGGCATGACCAACCATTCATACAAGCCAAACTTGGTTTTGCAAGCGGTTTTCCAGTCGTCACCCTCTTGGATGCGAATTTGGTAATAGCCACTCTTAATATCAATCTTAGAGAAAACGGTGGCTCCGCTAACCTCATCTAGCATATCATCAAGGCTTGGAATGGGGTAACGATAACGAACGGTGATAGCATTAATAGGACGGCAATCGAAACACATGTGAAAACTACCATCTTTCTTCGGCACAAGAATTACGGGCACATCACAAGGACTCAAGCTTTCACGTACATGCCCGTTGTCAATGAGTTGTTGTACTTGCCTTTGTATTTCCTTAGTTTCATCAAGGTTGACGCTGTAGGGTGCCTTGTTCTATGACGGTGCACCGGGGATGAGGTTGATTCGGTGTTCGATGCCGCGTAGAGGAGGTAGTCTTGGAGGTAGCTCATCGGGGAAGATGTCCTTGAACTCCTGCATTAGGGAAGATAACACTAAAGGTAGATGGTGAGAGGTGTTAGTCCTTGTCGCTTCATGCTTGCACAAAAGGACATAGTGCATAACACTTGATGGGTTCTCACACTATTCTATCATCTCAATTTTGGTAGAGAATAGCACTAAGTTTTTCTCGTCGCTCATCGTGGACGCACTCAATTTTGGCCTGTGGCGCTAACTCTATTTTTGGCGGTTCACTCTCTTACTATTCTCTCCATGATGGGTAGTTACTTGCTTGCTGGTGATAACTGGACTTGGTGACATAGGTCGTAGCACATACGCCTTTCCCTTCATCTTAAAGCTATAGTGACCAGTTCATCCATTGGGATGACGATGCGGTCGAATTGCCAAGATCGTCCAAGTAGGAGATGGCAAACGGACATGGGAACCAAATCACACTCCAATGTGTATTTGTATGCGCCAATCTTGAAGGATACTTCAATTGTGTGTTCCACTTGGATGGTGCCGGAGTCGCTAAGTCATTGGACCTTCTAGGGGCGAGCATGCTTCATCTTGACCAATTGTAGCTTGGAACATAGCTCTTCACTCGCCAAGTTGTGGCAACTTCCTCCATCGATGATGACTTTCACGGGATGCCCATTGATGCCCGCCTTGGTGTAGAAGATATGGCATCGTTGATCTTCGTCTTGTTGGTATTAAAGCGTCAAGACCTTGGAGACAACGAGAGCAGGGCTCGAATCATTGCCACGAAAAACTTGGTCATCTTCATATTCATTCACTTGCCGGTGCATAGCCACATGTTCAAGGGCTTCCATTTCCTCTTCTCTCATGGACTTGTATGTGCCATCATCGTTGGCGATCATGGTGCGCTGATTGGTGCACTCGAAAGTCTTGTGGCCATGGCCTCCACATGTGAAGCATTTGGTGGAACTCATCTTTATGGTCTCATCGGTTCAAGTAGATCATGATGAAGCTCTCGGCTTGAAGGTTCTTGTAGTAAGAGGACAACTTGAGGATGTCGAAGTTTTCTAGTAGCTTGACTTGTCACAGTTGCTTGTAGATAATTTTGTCGTGGAAGGAGGTGTCGTAGTCATTGAAGCTTGATTGTAGGAGGAGTTGTAGGATTGGAGGAGAACTTGTCATACTTGTAGTCATCTTGCACTTGTTGCTCCGCCTTTGTCGCTTGATGCACTAGTTAGATGACATTGGAGTAAGGTTGGAAGTCAGCAATCTTCTTGATAGGATGGTTGAGGCCATTCAAGAAACGTGCCATAGTTGGTTCATCATCTTCCGTGACATTGGCTCTAATCATGGCAATCCCCATTTCCTTGTAATACTCTTCAACGCTCTTTGTGACTTGCTTGAGGAGTTGTAACTTCTTGAACAGGTCGCAGTTATAGTATGTTGGCACAAAGTGCACTCTCATGACATCCTCCATTTGATTCCATGTTGTGATGGGTGGTTCACCCCTTGTCGCTCCGTGCTCAGTGACTTGCTCCCACAAAATGAGGACATAGTCTTGGAACTCAAGAGATGCCATGGAGATCTTCTTCTCTTCCTCATAGTTCTATAACCGAAATATCTTGTCAACCTTTAATGCCCATCAAAGGTACTCTTCGGGATCGTTGCTTCCGGAGAACTTAGGCATGGTGAACTTGATCTTGCCGTAACGGTGCTCTTCATTGTGTTGGGGTGGATGCTGATGTTGAGGACGCTCTACTTGGTTAGCTTGACGTTTAGGACGTGGAATTCTTGCACGGTTTCTCATCTCTTGAAGCTCTTCACGATGAGCGGCTTCTTCTTGGTGCTCATGGTGGATAGCCTCTTCTTGTAGACGTACTTGGCAGTTTCGCGCATTGACGGCTTGAGTTGATTCACGTAGAGCTTGTTGGGCTTAAAGGGCTTGTTCCTCATGTTGTTGTTGTTCTTGTCAAAGTGCATCACCATCTTGTTGCTCTTGTTGAAGTGCCTCACCATCTTGTTGCTCTTGTCAATCTTGGGGGATGGGAGCTTGCTCTTGGACCGGATGTTCATTATCTTGTTGCAGTTGCCGTGCACGTTCATGGAGATGGCCTTGTAGACCATTTCCACATAATGGGTTTTGTGGAGCTTGATGAACTTGATGGTCTTGGCAACAATGTGAACGAGCTCGTGGAGGACTTCCATCTTAAGAAGATTGCGAAGAATGTCGACTTGAGTGGCTCTGTTTTGAGTAGGACGAAGAGGTAGAAGATTGATTGACCATCATGGCTTGAATGTCCTCCTTGAGAGATGCCATTGATGTGTCGAAGTAGTCTCTTGTACGTTGCTCGGATTGTCGCAAGTCGGTAGAGAGTAGGTTGATGTGGTCGCCCAATGCTTCATTCTCTTGATGCAAAGCTCTTTGCTTGCCGAAGAGGTGGTTCTTGGTGATGTAGATGTTCTGGTCCTCATCTTGCTCGATGAAGAGTGGATTCGAAGAATTAGTTGGCCTATCCATCATCCCAAGCAAATATGTGAGTGGAAGAAAGGAAAGAACTATACCAAATGTACCTTAAACGATTTTGAGAATGGATCAATGATCACTCAATAGTGTAGCAATGAAATAGCACAATTGGTACCGTGTCTCCTCAATTTCTTGCACCTACACAAATAAAGCATTTGGTGGATCTTGGTGAGGATGGTGGACAAAAATTACGCAAATTTTAGCCAGACTCAATAATGTTGAAAAATATTTGCAAATTCACAAATGCAATAGGTAGACCAATAGCAATATATGGCACACGGAAACACACACACGAAAAGATAAATGGGGTCGTGCAACCAAGGATGGAGCTCAAAATGTGGAATCCATGGAAAATGCTCTTGTTGCACAATGCTAGAGAGACGCTAGCACGATTGCACAATAGGGGATACGAGTGTCAGTGTACTAAAGTAGGGGCACTCCTTTGTACCCCTTACTTGTGTGTGGGCAGTCAGGGCCACGGGCCGAAGCCACACTTAGCAGGGCAAAAGGGAGGAGGCGAAGCCGCAAGACAATCAGCGCAATGCCAGAGACCAAGACCACAGAGAGAACATGGACGAAGCAGGTTCCCCTGGCAAGACCCTTGCCGGGGCAACCTCAGCAGCCCCGGCAAGGCCCTTGCTGGGGTGGTGATACGTCTCCGTCGAATCTATAATTCAACTTTCATATACTTTTGGCAACTTTTTATATTGTTTTTGGGACTAACATATTGATCCAGTACCCAGTGTCAGTTCCTATCTTTTGCATGTTTTTTCTTTCGTGGAAACCCAATATCAAACCGAGTCCAAACAGGATAAAACCAGACGGAGATTTTTTTGGAATATTTATGATTTTTGGGAAATAAAATCAACGCGAAACGGTGTCCGGGGTGGCCACGAGACAGGGGGCGTGCCCTCCCCCCAAGGCGCGGCCTGGGCTCTCGTGGGCCACCCGTAAGGCGGCTGACGCTCTTCTTTTGGCGCAAGAAAGCTAATTTTATTAGAAAGATCTGGGCGAAAGATTCACCCCAATCGGAGTTATAGATCTCTAGATATTTAAGAAACGGTGAAGGGGTAGAATCTGAGAATGCAGAAAGAAAGTGATAGATCCAATCTCGGAGGGGCTCTCGCCCCTCCCAAGCCATGGGAGCCAAGGACCAGAGGGGAAACCCTTCTCCCATCTAGGGAGGAGGTCAAGGAAGAAGAAGAAGGGGGGCTCTCTCCCCCTTGCTTCCAGTGGCGCCGGAGCGCTGCCGGGGGCCATCATCATCACCGCGATCTTCACCAACACCTCCGTCATCTTCACCAACATCTCCATCACCTTCCCCCATCTATATCTAGCGGTCCACTCTCCTGCAACCCACTGTACCCTCTACTTGAACATGGTGCTTTATGCTTCATATTGTTATCCAATGATGTGTTGCCATCCTATGATGTCTGTGTAGATTTTCGTTGTCCTATCGGTGATTAATGAATTGCTATGATTGGTTTGAGTTGCATGTTTTATTATTGGTGCTGTCCTATGGTGCCCTCCGTGTCGCGCAAGCGTGAGGGATTCCCGCTGTAGGGTTTGCAATATGTTTATGATTTGCTTATGGTGGGTTGCGTTAGTGACTGAAACACAGACCCTAGTAAGGGGATTGTTGCGTATGGGATAAAAGGGGACTTGATACTTTAATGCTATGGTTGGGTTTTACCTTAATGAATCTTTAGTAGTTGCGGATGCTTGCTAGAGTTCCAAGCATAAGTGCATATGATCCAAGTAGAGAAAGTATGTTAGCTTATGCCTCTCCCTCAAATAAAATTGCAATAGTGATTACCGGCCTAGTTACCGATTGCCTTGGACAAATAACTTTCTCGTAACAAAAAGCTCTCTACTAATACTTACTTTATTGCTTCTTTACCTAAACTGCCCCTAGCTTTTATTTACGTGCTCTTTATTATCTTGCAAACCTAACCAACAACTCCTACAAAGTACTTATAGTTTTATACTTGTTCTAGGTAAAGCGAACATCAAGCGTGCGTAGAGTTGTAACTGTGGTCGATAGAACTTGAGGAATATTTATTCTACCTTTAGCTCGTCGTTGGGTTCGACACTCTGACTTATCGAAACTGTTGCGATCCCCTACACTTGTGGGTTATCAAGACCTTTTTCTGGTGCCGTTGCCGGGGAGTCATGGAGTGGGGTGAATATTCTCGTGTGTGCTTGTTTTCTTTATCACTAAGTAATTTTTATTTGCTGCTCTTAGTTGTTCTCTATCTTTAGTTATGGATATGGAACACAAAATACCAAAAAAATTAGAGGTACTTGCTACTCATGTAGATGGGGTAACTCCTAAAACCCCCGATTCTCATTATGTGAGAGATATTATGTACTACTTTGATAATCCTGAGAAAACCCCATTCAACTTTATAATGGGAGACACATTGGATCAACGTGAATACTTTAGGGATTATCACTCGACACAAAAAGGGAAACTATTATGGGATCAATTTATTATGTTGCGTTGGTATGCCTGGAATCTATGCTTGAGATATGATATTACTTGTTGCTCTAGGATGGAGGCTCCACACCTCCCCTTTTCATGCAAATTTAATGATAATGTAACCTTAGCTTCTTATGCTAATGGTATATATGATTACTATGATGTGGAACAAATAGAAGAATTTGTTGCTTTTAAGGTTGCCTATGATATTGAAGCTTTGTTTGAAAAGTATGAAGCTTTTGATGATGATAGGCCGGAAAATCTTGCTATACTTGGATATTGCTATGAAAATTATGAATACAATTACTATATTAATGCTTTTATGAAGAAAGTCAACACTGTCCAAGAAGAGATTAATATTTTGCAGGAAGCTATGGAAGAAGAAATTGATGAAATAGTGAGCTCATTGGATGAAAAAGATGATGAGGAGAGCAAAGAACAAAAGGAGGAAGAGCGGATTAGCTACCCGTGCCCACCTTCCAATGAGAGTAACCCTCCAACTCATACATTATTTAATTCCCCTTCGTGCTTACCGAAGGATGATTGCTATGATCCCTTGAATTTGTTTGAAATATCCCTTTTTGACGATGCTTGCTATGCTTGTGGCCAAGATGCCAATATGAATTATTCTTATGGAGATGAACTTGCTATAGTTCCTTGTGTTAAACATGAAATTGTCGCTATTGCACCCACGCATGATAGTCCTATTATCTTTTTGAATTCTCCCGACTACACTATATCGGAGAAGTTTGTGCTTAGTGAGGATTATATTGTTGGGTTGCCTTTTACCGTTGCACATGATGATTTTGATATATATAATATGCATGTGCTTGCTGCTCCTACTTGCAATTATTTTGAGAGAGGAACTACATCTCCGCCTCTTTATGTTTCCAACACGACAGAATTGCAAGAAACTGCTTATACTATGCAGTGGCCTTTACTATGTGTGCATGAATTGTTCTTTTATGACATGCCGATGCATAGGAAGAGAGTTAGACTTCGTTGTTGCATGATATATGTTACATTGTGCTCACTACTAAATTACAAATCATTGTTAATTAAAATTGGCATTGATATACCTTGGGATCCGGGTGGATCCATTACTTGAGCACTAAATGCCTAGCTTAATGGCTTTAAAGGAAGCGCTGCCAGAGACACAACTCGGAAGTTTTAGAGAGTCATTTATTTCTGTTGAGTGCTTTCATATAGTTTAAAAACACAAAAATAAAGAGGGGAACCTAAAAACTTTTCAAAAAGAAAAGTGAAAGTGAGAGAGACAAGCATTTTTGAAGTGGGAGCTAGCCTTGAACTTTGTTCATGCTCACGGATACTTTGTGAATCTTGATTACAGAAACTTTTCAACAAAAATAATTACCCCCTTGTACAATTCCCTTGTATTAGAAAAATAATGTGCTAAGGTTTGCCTTTAGGATGTTTACAATGCTTGTTGGTTTGTACGGTGCAGGACAGAAACTTTGGCTGTAGTGCGCGATTTTAAATTTTTAACTGGAACGTCAATTGGTTCTGATTCCTTTTGCACTGTCTTTCTATACAATTTTTTTATTTTTCATAATTTTGGTAGAATTGTTGGGGTACCAGAAGTATGGTGTATGTTCAGATCGCTACAGACTGTTCTGTTTTTGACAGATTCTGTTTTTGATGCATAGTTTGCTTGTTTTGATGAATCTATCAATTTATATCAGTGGATTAAGCCATGAAAAAGTTATATTACAGTAGACACAATGCAAAAACAAAATATGAATTGGTTTGCAACAGTACTTAGAGTGGTGATTTGCTTTATTATACTAACGGATCTTACCGAGTTTTCTGTTGAAGTTTTGTGTGGATGAAGTGTCTAAACGAGGAGGTCTCGATATGAGGAAAAGGAAGAGAGGAAAGAGCTCAAGCTTGGGGATGCCCGAGGAACCCCAAGTAAATATTCAAGGAGACTCAAGCGTCTAAGCTTGGGGATGCCCCGGAAGCCATCCCCTCTTTTTTCAACAAGTATCGGTATGTTTTCGTATTCGTTTCGTTCGTGCATTATGTGCAAGTCTTGGAGCGTCTTTTGCATTTAGTTTTCACTTTTATTTTATGCACCATGCTGGTATGAGATAGTCCTTGGTTGTTTTATAGAATGCTCATTGCACTTCACTTAAATCTTTTGAGTGTGGCTTTATAGAATGCTTCATGTGCTTCACTTATATCATTTGAAGTTGGATTGCCTCTTTCTCTTCACATAGAAAACCGCCATTTGTAGAATGCTCTTTTGCTTCACTTATATTTGTAGAAAGAATTAAACTCTCTTGCTTCACTTATATCTATTTAGAGAGATGACATGAATTGGTCATTCACATGGTTAGTTACAAAATCCTACATAAACTTGTGGATCACTGAATATGATATGTTTGATTCCTTGCAATAGTTTTGCGATATAAAGGTGGTGATATTAGAGTTATGCTAGTGGGTGACTGTGGATTAGTAGAAACACTTGTGTTGAGGTTTGTGATTCCCGTAGCATACACATATGGTGAACCGCTTTGTGATGAAGTTGGAGCACAATTTTATTTATTGATTGTCTTCCTTATGAGTGGCGGTCGGGGACGAGCGATGGTCTTTTCCTACCAATCTATCCCCCTAGGAGCATGCGCGTAGTACTTTGTTTTCAATGGCTTGTAGATTTTTGCAATAAGTATATGAGTTCTTTATGACTAATGTTGAGTCCATGGATTATACGCACTCTCACCCTTCCACCATTGCTAGCCTCTCTTGTGCCGCGCAACTTTCACCGGTACCATACACCCATCATATGCCTTCCTCAAAACAGCCACCATACCTACCTATCATGGCATTTCCATAGCCATTCCGAGATATATTGCCATGCAACTTCCATCATCATCATATACATGACTTGAGCATTCATTGTCACATTTCTTTGCATGATCGTAAGATAGCTAGCATGATGTTTTCATGGATTGTCCGCTTTTTATGTCATTGCTATGCTAGATCATTGCACATCCCGGTACACCGCCGGAAGCATTCATATAGAGTCATATCTTTGTTCTAGATATTGAGTTGTAAGTAAATAAAAGTGTGATGATCATCATTATTAGAGCATTGCCCCGGTGAGGAAGGATGATGGAGACTATGATTCCCCCACAAGTCGGGATGAGACTCCAGACTTTATGAAAAATAAAATAGGCCAAAGAAGCCCAAATAGAACAAAAAAGAGGCCAAAGAAGCCCACCAAAAAGAAAAATTAATAAAAAAGAAGAAAAAGAAGAAAAAGGAGAAAATAAAAAATGAGAGAAAAAGAGAGAAGGGGCAATGTTACTATCCTTTTACCACACTTGTGCTTTAGAGTAGCACCATGTTCTTCATAGAGAGAGTCTCCTATGCTTTCACTTTCATATACTAGTGGGAATTTTCATTATAGAACTTGGCTTGTATATTCCGATGATGGGCTTTCTCAAGTGCCCGAGGTCTTCATGAGCAAGCAAGTTGGATGCACACCCACTTAGTTTCAGTTTGAGCTTTCATACACTTATATCTCTAGTGCATCCGTTGCATGGCAATCCCTACTCACTCACATTGATATCTATTGATGGGCGTCTCCATATCCCGTTGAGATGCCTAGTTGATGTGAGACTTTCTCCCTTTTTGTCTTCTCCACATAACCTCTACCATCATATTCTATTCCACCTAGTGCTATATCCATGGCTCACGCTCATGTATTGCGTGAAAGTTGAAAAAGTTTGAGATTATTAAAGTATGAAACAATTGCTTGGCTTGTCATCGGGGTTGTGCATGATTAAATAATTTGTGTGATGAAGATAGAGCAATAGCCAGACTATATGATTTTGTAGGGATAACTTTCTTTCGCCATGTTGTTTTGAAAAGACATGATTGCTTTATTGGTACGCTCGAAGTATTATTGTTTTATGTCAAATGATAGACTATTTCTTTGAATCACTCGTGTCTTAATATTCATGACATGATTAGACATATGATCAAGATTATGCTAGGTAGCATTCCACATCAAAAATTATCTTTTTTTATCATTTACCTACTCGAGGGCGAGCAGGAATTAAGCTTGGGGATGCTGATGCGTCTCCGTCGTATCTATAATTTTTGATTGTTCCATGCCAATATTATTCAACTTTCATATACTTTTGGCAACTTTTTATATTATTTTTGGGACTAACATATTGATCCAGTGCCCAGTGTCAATTCCTGTCTGTTGCATGTTTTTTGTTTAGCAGAAACCCAATATCAAACGGAGTCCAAATGGGATAAAAACGGATGGAGATTTTTTTTGGAATGTTTATGATTTTTGGGAAGTAAAATCAACGCGAAACGGTGTCCGGGGTGGCCACGAGACAGGGGGCGCGCCCTCCCCCCTAGGCACGGCCTGGGCTCTCATGGGCCACTCGTAAGGCGGTTGACGCTCTTCTTTTGGCGCAAGAAAGCTAATTTTATGAGAAAGATCTGGGCGAAAGATTCACCCCAATCGGAGTAACAGATCTCCGGATATTTAAGAAACGGTGAAGGGGTAAAATGTGAGAATGCAGAAACAGAGAGATAGATCCAATCTTGGAGGGGCTCTCGCCCCTCCCAAGCCATGGGAGCCAAGGACCAGAGGGGAAACCCTTCTCCCATCTAGGGAGGAGGTCAAGGAAGAAGAAGAAGAAGGGGGGCTCTCTCCCCCTTGCTTCCGGTGGCGCTGGAGCGTTGCCGGGGGCCATCATCATCACCGCGATCTTCACCAACACTGTTGTCATCTTCACCAACATCTCCATCACCTTCCCCCATCTATATCCAGCGGTCCACTCTCCCACAACCCGTTGTACCCTCTACTTGAACATGGTGCTTTATGCTTCATATTATTATCCAATGATGTGTTGCCATCCTATGATGTCTGTGTAGATTTTCGTTGTCCTATCGGTAATTGATGAATTGCTATGATTGGTTTGAGTTGCATGTTTTATATTGGTGCTGTCCTATGGTGCCCTCCGTGTCGCGCAAGCGTGAGGGATTCCTGCTGTAGGGTTTGCAATATGTTTATGATTTGCTTATGGTGGGTTGCGTGAGTGACTGAAACACAAACCCGAGTAAGGGGATTGTTGTGTATGGGATAAAAGGGGACTTGATACTTTAATGCTATGATCCAAGTAGTTAGGGTTGTATAAGAATTAGGTTAGTTACAAGGATTTGTCCATAAGGTCGGACTGAGTTGTTCCTGTTGGTGCTAGGGTTGCCAAGGGAGTTGTAGCGAGATGCTGCTAATGCAGCTATTTCTGATGTCCGAATGATGCAGCGGAAGTGAAAAGAAAAAGATATGATGCTTAGACCGTTCAGACAGGGATGATGGATTTCTAGATATAGCGTTCATTTGAATGTCTGGCCAAATGCTTACTTTCGTTATGCTTGTCCTGCAAAGCTGGATCTATGGTTCGGTTGCTTTGAATGTCTGTTCCGCCTCTGACCCGGCCCTTACCTCTTTCATGACTCGGTTTTTCGCAGGGGCATCGAATTCTTTTACAAAAGAAACACCTGTTTCAAAAGGAATGGCACCGAAAGGTGTCAGATGATGATTGAACTGAACTATCTGAATCTGAAACCGCCGACCCGACTCGTGCTTTTTTGGACTCCGCTTTTGCAGGATCCTGTGAGGCATCGAATTCTTTGGCAAGTCTCTTCTTGCTAGTGTTGTACGCGTTTTATTCCTTCGCCCGACATGCTTTCGTGATAAAAGAATCATAGCAACATAGCGTGAGGTTCCATAGGTTGATGAGCCTGATCAGTCGTGTAAGCTATTTACTACAGCCGTCTTAGATGGCCCCAGGTATCCTCTTTGGCTTGATCTTTCCTTTGCTTCGATCGCCAACTTGCACTTCCTTATTCCACTATTGCGATATCTTTGTCCTGGACAAAGACCAAGAGCTGGTGCAGGTGAAAGAATAGCTTATGGGGCTGGAGTCAAAGGAGCTTTCATAGACATAGAAATCATAATAGAAAGAGCAGGCCTGCGAGCAGCGAGTGCCCTTTGTAAGTTGCGAGCCTGCCTTACCACCCCCCCCCCTTTCTTTTTTGAATTAGAAAGAAGGGGATGAATTAGAAAGAAAGAGATCAGGTTATTTATGATCGGAGAAAAGGAAGGGGCGTGGTTGATGTGTCACTGGGGAACCCGTAGGAAGGGGAGACGACCGGCCTCATTCACATCTGAAATCGCCAACATGAACACAAACGAAATCGTCTTAATTTCGTATAGAAAGAAAAAGAAAGGAAACAAGTAAAAAAGCGTGGTCCCCGGGGATAGGTACTTCGTCCGGCGCGGTATCATTGCTGAGCGATCGCTTGCTATCTGGAAATGGAGTGTTAGTTTCAAATAGAGATTGTGTGGGTGTGAAGTGTACTGAAGATCGAGGTTTTTCTTCTTACTAACTTTGTCAAAGAGGCTAAAAAAAAAATTACCAACGAAACTTCGAGTGAGTAGGATAAGGAGGAGTAGTCAGAGGATCTTAGAAGGGAATTAGAGAAAAAAGAGCAGCAACTCAGTAATAACACCTAGGCTTTTGAATTAACTCTGCGATTTGGAAGACGGAGGAAATGAAAGTAGAAGAAGTTATCGAAACTCGGAACCACATGTTCAATCTTTTTTTAGCGGTTTCCCCAGAGATCTTTATCATTAACGCAACCATCATTTTGCTCATTCATGGAGTTGTATTTAGTACCTCTAAGAAAGATGATTATCCACCGTTAGTTAGTAATGTGGGTTGGCTTGGATTACTTAGTGTTGCGCGCCTAGGAGGGCAGCGCGCTTCGGATGCGGAGGAGCTATTATCGCCCAGCTCCCTAACCTAATGCGGAAGGACCGCAGGGAACCTTAGCATGGGGGGACGTCCTAATCCTTTTGCCGCCGCAAGGCCGGCTAATCGTATGCAGCAGGAGCAAGGGAACTCCCCTGGTTCAGGAAGGCACATGAGTCCGAACGCTATTATGAATGTGCAACCGACACTACACTACATAGGTACCTGTGCATGCAGGTGAGGTGTCGGTCGGTCCTAGAAACGGCGGCAGCTAGCGAGGAGTTAGCGACCGGACGTGCTGCAACCTAGGGATCACCAGGCAGCCTATTTTTAATGGTTACCTAATCATGGGTCTATACGTAAGATCTCCTTGCATAGAGGTTAAGGCCAGACGGATTACTGAAATGTAGTTTGACTAACGTTTCCTCATCGACTGCGAGAGTTTGTGGTGTGTGTTCTCGGACCAAAGAAACCAAACAAGCATACCTTTCCTTTAATGGAGTATCTTGGGTATGGTACTCCCTCTTTATCAGCTCGATGTTCAATCAGCATTCCTTCACGGGGATCTTGACCGGATGTAAGTCAAGATTGCTATTATCTTTTTAAAGAACATAAACTTCAAAGCTTCTAGTCTGTCCCAACTCTTTCGAGCCGCTCTCCCAGTCAACGTTCAAAGGCATCACCATACCATAGAACTTTTGAGCTTGAGAAATGCTTTTCTGGCTTCTTCTCCACACCTTTCTTTAACAACTCAGTTAAAGGCCTGCTGATAGCTCCATACCCCGGTACAAACCTCCTGTAATAACCCCTGCAACCCTCGGAGTTCTCTGACATTGGCTGGTTCTGGCCAAGCTGTCATGCCCTCTACCTTGTTTGTCTCAGTAGATACCCCAATTTCATAAATAATGTATTTCCTTTATGAAATTTGGCTCACCCACAAAAATATTGTTCTGCCGGAACACTTCCTCTAGCAACTTGAGATGCTCCACCATGGTAGAACTATACACTAGAATGTCATCGAAAAAGACCAATACCCCTTTCCAACATATCTCTTTAAAAACACTATTCATGAGTTGTTGAAAGGTTGCCGGGGCATCACCTTGAATTCAAAAAGCCGGTCCTTCAGGCTGTTTTGTAGATATCCTCTTCCTTTCATTCTTATTTGGTGATAACCAGCCCTCAAATCTATCTTAGTTCACACCTAATCCAAAAGTGCCGGTCTTCTATGATAGGAATGGGGTATTTGGAAAACATAGTTGCTGCATTTAGTTTTCGATAGTCGAAACCCATTCTCCAGGTTCCATCTTTCTTCAACACTAGAGCTGCTTTGGGGCTTGTACTAGGCCTGATTACAGCATTTTGCAACAGCTCCTCTACTATCCTTTCAATCTCTGTTTTCTGGGTGATAGCATTTCGTCGGAATACAAATGGTGGCCCACGTTTAGAAAACTTTTTTAGGGTATTCTATTTCAACAGAATAGATCAAACTTTTTATATATTCCATTTCATCTATATAAACTAAACGGCCCACTCAACTTTCTTAATTCATCCAGGAAGTCCTTCCAGGTTTTGGAGGTTACACGGTTTAAGGCCCGGATCGCATAGTTGACTTGATCGCGCCTTTTCCCATATAAAATAAGATCTGCTGCCCGGGAGATGTCTTCATCATCATCCAGGCTAATTCCCTGGCTATTTAGAAGCTCCCTCGCTTTAGATTCCAATATATTGTCCATTTCTTTCGCTGTCTGTATTCTATTGGTGGACGGTCGTAACTCTAATATAGGGCTTTTAAGCATAAAAATCAGCTGCAATCTAGTTTTTTCACAAAGCCTGGTTGAGGCTCAGACTCAACCATCTGTGCTTTGTAGATGATCTTTTTTTTTCAGCGATGGTGATCTGAATTCTATCCAAGAGCTTACTAGTATCATGACTCATTTTAACAGAGTGTCTGGGCTTTCAGTTAATGCCAAAAAAGTAAGATCTGCTTCAGTGGTATTTCCTTTTCTTTGAAACAAACTATTTTTGAGTGTGTCTTTAATGAAGGGATTTTACCAGTGAAATACTTATACCCTCCATTCATTTCCTTTTCTTTCCAGGCTAGCTCCTCTGTTA
Source organism: Triticum aestivum (assembly GCF_018294505.1). Classification (NCBI taxonomy): domain Eukaryota; kingdom Viridiplantae; phylum Streptophyta; class Magnoliopsida; order Poales; family Poaceae; genus Triticum; species Triticum aestivum. Next base: position 231,309,151 of record NC_057795.1, read on the forward strand.
CTAGAGTTGTCTATATGCATTGAAAGTAAACAACACGGTTATCACAAAACTTGGATTCCGAATTACAACACTATAGGCAATGAACCACCACTAACGGCCCATAAAGTTAGCTAATAGCCGCTGACCATGGAGTACTTGCCGATCCATCAGCGAGGACTGTATCATTTAGCGAGCTAAAAACTTAAGGAACATGTATGTGAGAGTTCCACTTTAGCTCCCTCAACACCAGGCGGGACGAGCAGCCCTATACCACGTGTAGCCACACTCTAGTGTCCTTTTCTACTTAGTTGGACAGATCACTTCAGAAAATCGTATAAAAATCAAGCAAGAAAACGGATGCGCTAACACGCAACGGCTTTCGCGCTAGTTGCTCAAAAAATCGTATAAAAATCAAGCAAGAAAACAGATGTGCTAACGCACAACGGCTTTCGCGCTAGTTGCTCAATCCATTGCTTTCTTCTCTTCTGTCTTGGAAAAGTGAGGATTTCCTATCTGATCCAAGGGAAGGAAGAGAGGTGGAAAGTGTTGCTGTGTCAAATCGAGATTGTGTGGGTGTCCTCTCATGTTCGACGCTAGCGAAAATCATGCATTGGATGGATGCCCGGGCATTGAGAAGGAAGGACGCTTTCAGAGGCGAAAGGCCATGGGGAGAGATTTTTCTGTGATCCATGGATCTCCGATCGGGAAACTATATCCAAGCTCCGTGGCTAGTCTGCACTCTTTGGACTTTTCAAACTTAGCGAACTGAAACATCTGAGTAGCTAAAGGAAGGAAAATCAACCGATACCCCGTTAGTAGCGGCGAGCGAGAGCGGAACAAGGGTTTTCATCAAAAGAAATCCGAAGCGGTTTCATTCGATTTGTTGTGGATTGGATGATGGAAAAACCAGCAAGCAGCAAGCGTAGTTAGAAAAGTTGCCGTAGCGCGCCCTACGGAGTTGTACAAAGTCAGCAACTGTTTTGGGGCGCAAGCATAGGCAACACAGGACTGATGACGGGGTGGGGCGCGCAGTGAACTGGTTTTCTAAAAAGATTGGAAGATCCGGCCAAAGAAGGTGATAGCCCTGTTCATTCGTTCCCATGGTTCGATCCTTCCCAGTAAAACGCGGCGTGTTCGAATGATGATCGCTTTTATGCGAGAAAGGGGGTATACAAAGGTCTGCTTATAGTAGTTGCAGATGCTTGCTAGAGTTCCAATCATAAGTGCATATGATCCAAGTAGAGAAAGTATGTTAGCTTATGCCTCTCCCTCAAATAAAATTGCAATAGTGATTATCGGTCTAGTTATCGATTGCCTTGGACAAATAACTTTCCCGTAACAAAAAGCTCTCTACTAATACTTACTTTATTGCTTCTTTACCTAAACAGCCCCTAGCTTTTATTTACATGCTCTTTATTATCTTGCAAACCTATCCAACAACTCCTACAAAGTACTTCTAGTTTTATACTTGTTCTAGGTAAAGAGAACATCAAGCGTGCGTAGAGTTCTATAGGTGGTCGATAGGACTTGAGGAATATTTATTATACCTTTAGCTCCTTGTTGGGTTCGACACTCTTACTTATCGAAAACTGTTGCGATCCCCTACACTTGTGGGTTATCAGGCGGCTCGCCCACACCAGTGGAGTGAGCCACCCTCGAACCCACGAACTCCAACACCATCAACTACGTTGGGCCAGGGCTTGGGAGGCACCTCCATGGTGGCATGCAGATCTTTGTGAAGACAAAGAATATTCAAGATCAGATGAGGATTGGAAGGCAACGATCCTCGACAAGATTCTTGCCGAGGAAACCCACCAGACCCACGGCAAGACCCTTGCCGGGGTTGACAGCGCGCCATGGCAAGACCCTTGTCGGGCCACCTGGCAAGGCCCTTGCCAAGGGCATCAGCGAGGCCATTGCTAGGCCCGTGCCAACCAAGTCTCCACCGCTGTTCACATGCAGCTGCCAGCCCAACCAGCTGGGCAGGCACTTGTGTGGCAACATGCAGCCTTCCGGGCCAACTCAGCACACGCCTACGTAGCGGCATGCAGATCTTTGTGGAGGCTCCACCACCGCGCCACCTCAGCTGCTTGCCTGCCTACATGGCGCTGCATGCATCGCTGGCCAGGGCGCGTGTCGAAGCGAGGAGGAGCGGCGACGGACGGGACGGGCCTAGCTCCTGTCCCCAATAAAGCAAGAGGACACCTAAGCTACGCATTAAATGCGCCTTGTCCTGTAATACGAGCGATAAGATCGTAGCACTGTAGGCCTTTCCACCTCCTGTGTGCCACTGTGGCAGCCCCTTTCGACTATACAAGGAGGGTAATGGCGTACTGGAGAGGGATTCATCTCTTTTGAACCACGCAGCCACCATAGCTAGTTCAAGAGCTGAAGAACACTCAATACATCCACCAAAGCAGGACTAGGGTTTTACACATCCTCACGGCCCAAACCTGGGTAAACGATCCTTGTGCTAATTACTAATCCTGCTCTTCTCACAACCTTGCGCCCCCGCAACCACAGAAGGGATCCTCATGATCCCATAGGTGTCGTTTCCCACGACAACAAGAATTGTGCACAACCTACTAAGCAAAAATGCAAGGACTTCTACCCCAAGTATGCTATATGTATGGTGTTCTGGTGATTTCATCCAAGATGTTCGAGTATGAAAATGTTAATGTAGTATGATGCTCTGGTTCTTGCTTAAAAGCTCTTTGCTTATCTTTCTCTTTTGCTTAAAAGCTTGTTGCCTCTTTTTGTTTTGATCTCTTTTGTCATCCACTTATGCAAAACGTCACAAACCAAGATGGCAATTGTGTATATGCCATGAAAACATTGTGACATAGGAGATGATATCAAGATGTATGTACCAAGATGATATGGTATGTATGCAATGGGAAAGATGATCACTAATGTGCACAAGTAACGTTGTCGGCAATACTCAAATGGCTAGTATCGATAGGAAAGTGGTGCAAAATGGGCTATGAGGTTATCAATGCAATGCCAAGGAGTACACAAAGGTGTCGTCGAAGTTACCGTCCTTGCTTACGTTCAAGGGTCTCAAGATTGCGAAGTGGTCGTTGTCGATGTCAAGTCGTTGGCGAAGATGAGCGGTGGTGATGTCGAAGCACCCTAGGAAATGGAGAACCACAAATCAAATTTTCAAAGAAAATGACAAAATGGCGGTAGCAGAAAGGGGTGGTAGGTTGGGTATGTCGAGGGGTTAGCGGAAGTGGGATGGTGGTGGTCGAAGTGGTAATGCGGTGGCGGAAATGGCGGTTTTTAAAAAACTGCAGAAATGCATTTTCGTGAGGAGAAGTCGGATGATTCGGGCCATTAGCCGGATGATCCGGGCAAGTCCGGATAATCCGGGTCAGGGTTTGGATGATCCAGGCAGGTCAACTGCTCGCGGGTGAGGCTCAGGATGAACTCGAAAACGGGGGTAAATTTGAAGATTTCTTGGACTTTTGATGGATTTTTTGGCAGAGATGGTGGGGAAAGTTTAGATCCACTTGCAGCACGAAGAATCCACGGATCGAAATCAACAAAACTTCATCATACCAACAAATCACAAAAAAATTGGGGGCTATTTTTGTGGGGATTTTTCAAAATTGGGACAAATCAACAAAATTAGGCTAGAAAACAAAGGGTAGGGGCTCCAAATTCATGATCATCCAAGGCTCATGATACCAAGATGATGTAGGGTGGAAACTCTAGGGCCGATCTTTCACGAAATGGAGGGGAACCTACAAAGAACACGAAGAACACGAGGGGAGATACGAGGGAAATCATGAGGGGAAACACTCAAATCAACGAGAACAATCACACTTGTGCTAGATCCAAGAACACAAAGAATGATACAAGGTTCAAATGCAACAAAGGATGATACAAGAGGAGGTAGTTCTTCCTGATCCTGAGATGCAGTCATGAATCCACGAGGGGATCTTCCCTTGCAGGGTCTTGAATCCACTGGGATCTTCTCTGTGGAGGCCTTGGTCTCCAATGGAGTATGTATCAAGTGGATGAGCAAAGATCAATCTCTAAAATGAGCTAATCCTTTGCTAACCCTAGAAAAGTGGAGGTGGACTCGTTTACATAGGCTAGGGGGACGAAAGGGTACATGCGCTTCGGCCCCAAACTCGCACACAGGTGGTGGTCCGGATGATCCGGAAGGTGGCCTGGATGATCTGGGTGTCAGGGGTCTGGATGAACCGGGCAGCCGTCCGAATCATTTGAATGTGTCGCAACTGTCGAGGGGGTCCTGATAACCAAGAGATAGTCCAAATGTTTAGGAGGGTCCGGATGATCTAGGAATATGTCCGGACCATCTAGCTTCACGAGGAGGCTTGCTGTAGGCTTGGGCGCTGTAGCCGGATCATCCGGGCAGGGGTTCGGATCATCCGGGCTGGGGCCGGATCATCCGGAGGGCGGTCCGAATCATCTGGGCATCTTCAGTCTTGTCACATCCCTAGTTCTAGTAAGCTATAGGCTAGCTAGTCATGTGAGCGCCATGTTTAAATTTCAATGAATTTGAAATGGGGATATGTGAAAGCCTCAGAAATCTACTTTGGAAATGATAAAGATAAAAATTTCTTCAAATAGCTCCAAGGAAATGTTCCTATTTTTCTCTGGAAATATTGGCCAGAGGTAGAAGTCAAACCAATATTCTTAGTTGCTCAGAAATATTTATTTTGGGCATTTGAGTTAATCCAATAAATTATTTGCATTTGATTTGTATTTCCAATATATTAAAATATGATCTAATAATTCTAGAAACTTGTGATGGGCTTCGGAATAATTCTTCTAGTCCCTACAAAATTAATCAGAAGCAACAAAATTAGTTTGGTTCGAAAACTAAGTTAAAACAAACAGAAATAGAAATAAAACAAAGGAAATCTTACTTGGGAGCCTGGCACTGTGCAGCCCATCTGGCCTAGCCCACTGGCCAGTGCCAGTCATCCCCTAGCTCACGCCAGGATGACGAGTGCGTGGCCAGCGCACGTGAGCACGCGCCCTAACCACCTCATGCCTGCCAGCCTGTGTGGATGTCGTGGACAACCTCACCGCTGCCATCTAGATTCGTTTGACCACTTCACTCTCCCCCTCACCCGCTCCCTCGCTTCCCCGTCGTCTTGGCCGAAGCACTCGTCGCCACCGACACAGTTCGCCATGGCCAGCCATCCCCTCACCCCTCTGTCATGTCCCTAAGCTCCACACCCTCGCTCCACTTCTCCATGCCGATGGAACCAAGCCCGAATGCCCTACATTGCCATCGCCATCACTGTCTTCAACCTCAGCCGCTCGAGATCGCCGGTATCGTCCGACGCCTCTAATGCCTTCCCTGAGCCGCTGAGCACCTCCACGACACCTTTGTGAGCTCTGCCGCTTTCCCCTTCCCCCTATTGGTCTCTCTCGTGAAATAGCCATTCCAACCATGGAGTTGAAGCTCCCCTTCACTGGCCATGTCACCGATGGGGCTCGAGCTCGAATAGCTCCTCCCGAGCGCGTCGTCGTCATCCTCGTGCCACGAGGGTGCTGAAGAGCCCCTCGTCTGGCCTGCCCGCTCTCTATGGCCCTACGCCGCTCGAAGCCGTACTCCGACCCGCACCACAGGCTTGCTCCCGACGAGCTCCGGTGGCCCCTCACCCAGCCTACCCCTGGAAGTGAACATACTCGGGCTACCTCCTGGTGGCCTCAGCCGCCGCTCCCGTGTCCTCCAGCACGGACTGTGCCGCAACCAGTGGTCACCGGTGATGAGCCCGTTGCCTGAGCCACCAATCGTGGGTCCCTCCGGTCAGGGGATTAGTTTAGGGCAAATTACCCCCTTGATACTTACTAGTGGCCCCACCTACACTAATTAACCATCGGTTAATTTTAATTAAGTCTGTTTAAACCTGAGTCAGTGACACATGGGCCCCGCCCGTTAGGTTTGACCTGGTCAGCGCTATCGACTTGCTGACACAGGCATGACTTAGTGCTGGCATAGTAAATGAATTTCTGGATTATCTATAATTCAGAAAATTCCATATAATAGCCAAAACTTCAAAAAAATTCACAGAAAATGAACTGTAGCCTAGATTGAAATAATTTATATATGAAAAATTATCAGAAAAAAATCAATCTATCCATCTATACCATTTTCGTGCATGACAAACCAAGTTATACCTGCTGAATATGTGAAAACACAAAAATGGCATTTTTAAATGCTTAATTTGGAGTTGCATTTGAACCCTTGGTTCAAATGAACTTCATGCAAATCAAATTCTAGATGCATTAGCACAAACCACATCCTTACATGCCATGATCATGCATCATATTGTTGCATATGCTTGTGTATTGGTTGCCGGCACCGTCCTTCTCGATAGGTCCTACTCCGGAGAGTGATCAAGAGTACCCATCTGAGGAGTAGTGCGCTATTGTTGATCGACCAGGCAAGCAAACCCCCTTAGTTATTCCGATACAATCCCATTCTCTTGCTCCTCCTCTCTTTTATTGCATTAGGACAATAATGATTCAACTGCTACTTTATGTTGTGGTAGTTGAACCCATTCCTCTGCATGACCTGTCATTGCCACAGTAAATAGTTGAAGCCCACTAGCATGTGTAGGAGTTGATTGAGCCATGTTGTGTTCCTACCATGCCATGCCTGCTATTTCTTAGAGTTGTCTCAAGTCTGATCCATTTGGAATGGATTGGAGTGTTATGATATGTTTGATGCTGAGAGTTAAGTGTGTGAACACGATTTGGTAAAGGTAGCGGTGAGAGGCCATGTAGGAGTACATGGTGGGTTGTCTCATTCTGACCATCCTTAAGAACTGAGTTATGTGTATGTTATCCAAGAATAGCTACTACAATGCATTGGGCTTGAAACCCATGGACAGTCTCAACTTACTAATCGCCTTGATCTCTGTCCAGGAGTTGCAACTAGTTTCTGGTGTTTGTAGGTAGTGCTATTTTTCTACTGAGTGGCACCCGGCAGGGTGGACTTGGGAAAGACTAGGCACAATGGCTTGGTGTACCAAGTGGCACCCGGTTGGTGGGCTTGGGAACCCTGGTCAGATCATTTGGTATCGTGATGGAAACTTCGGCCGGACATCCCTTGTGGGTTGAGCCTCAGATAGGCAAAATACCTGGACTAGGGTCTTGTGTGGTTAGTTAGGTCATGGCCCACACCCTCTCTTGGCTTCTGCTGAAGGTTGCCGAGATACATGGCGTGTACATGGCAGTAAGTGGCGAGAACTTGTGTGAACAAGTACACCCCTACAGGGTTAACATGATCTATTCGAATAGTCGCGTCCTCGGATATGGACTACTTGGAAGACTAGTATGGTACATAGATAACTTGAAGTGGATACTCTAAAATTCTCAAGATAAGTGTGCATGCTATGGATGGTCTTCTCATATGGAGACGGGATAGAATCCATAGTAGTGCATTGTTGTGGTGATTAGTGGACTCGTGTGTGCTTTCTCACCTCAAAGGTTTTACCAATAGTCGTAGTTCAGGATAGCCACCGAGTCAAAGCTGGCTTGCTGCAGCTAACCCCACATTTCCATATTGATAATAATGCATGTGTGATACGATCTGATGTAAGTCTTGCCGGGTACACTTGTACTCATGTTTGCTTAATCTACGTTTTTGCAGAGGAGACTTCAGTCTCATTAATAGTTCTACGTGGACTTCGATGAGTAGCTTGTTACCTCAGCTCTGATCTTGTACCCTTCGGAGGGGCTTGTAGATAGTTAGGCTTCCTAGCCTTTTTCAATTGTAGTTGTCTGTACTTAGACATGTTATTCTTCCATTGCTTGTATGCTTTGAATGATGGGTCATGTGACCCCTGTTTGTAACATCATGTCACCTTCCACCCCCCCCCCTCCGGTGCATTTTCTTTGTTTTTTGTTTTTCCTTTTTGATTTTCCACCACCCACCCAGGCTATGTTCAGATAAAACGAACTATGGTAGGCTCTTTACATATACATTTTCACATGTAAAACCCAGATTTACCTGGGGGCTCGTTTCAAGAAGCCAATCAATATATTCTTTGTGCATGAATTCGTATTTGCCATGTTTGCACCCTTCCCGTACCTTTAAAGCCATCATATGCACCAATTTGACTTAAGCTTTTGCCTAGCTGGGTTGCCTGGATCCTGTGCTTACCCCCTACGTTCTCGATTGTTCGGCTAGAGGGTAAAGGGAGCACCTCTGCGATTCCTGCAACCGGGTCAGCCGTGTGTGTACCTCAGACGGGTGAAGCCATAAGCTAGCATTCTTAAGAAAATAATGGGTCCGCCATGAGCGAAGTGAAAAAAGTAAGGTGTTCGCCACCAACTACTTGGGTTTAGTTCCCAAGATAATAAAAAATGATGACTGCATACTATCGGTATTCAGACGCCACGTCTATGATCAACATGACGACCCCGAAGAAAGGAATCCTTGGAGGAACTATATTCTTTGAAAGATCTTTCTTACGTTAAAAAGTAATATAACATAACCCTCCATGTGCAATTTTGTCCGTTCACACCAAATGGCCGGATTGCCTGGTTACCCGAAGTGATTTCCTGTTTTTCTGGTCTCATAGTATGGAACACTCCCCGACCACTAGTCAGAGAGGCGGAAGCCGATGGTAGGTTAAGACAACATTTTACAATACGGATCGAGAAAGCTTGATATAGAGTACAAAGATGCATAGAATCAAGGACCCTACTCCTTATCAATACCATCTATCTAGCTATCCAGGACACATTCCTCTTGGAAGTACCGAGCAGCAGGCATAACATGGTCGTACACAAGGCGAAGTGGTATTTCATGCCCGTCCAGTCCCACTGGCCCAACTCGAGCCATATGGTTCAGTTTGATTTTGGTAAACCGCGTCTTCACCATTGCCCAGGCCTCGCACGCTCACTCTCTACAAGTCAATATCTTCCATCGTTGAAAAAATGTCGTGCTCATTTAAAGCAATTGGCCAATTTGGCCATGCGCTCCAAAAGTATCGCAGCCGGCCATAACACCTTGACCATACTTTTCATGGCTTTCCCAGCCCTCTCATGCACAATGGATAGCTCCTCCAAAAGGTTCCCTCCAAATGAGTTGACCTCCTCTTCGGGATGCCCTGTCAGGAGACCTAGCACAAAGCACGGCATATCCTGCACATTAACATACTATGAGCATCTATGCACATGTAAGTCCAACTATCACTTGCCGAACACGCGCCTTTCAATCTCTGGTTCTCCTTACGGGCTTGCGCCAGCTGAGATTAAAAACTCTCAATTTCTATAGCCTATTGCTGGTTTTCCGCCTTTAGTTTGTTCTTTTCCTCATGACTTCGTGTCAGTACCAGGCGGCCAGCCTCCTCCTGCGACTCGGCGTACCTCTGAGATTCTTTGGCCGTGTCCAGGTCCTCCTGTAGTTGACTTATGGATTCAGATGCTATAAGGGACGCCTATGTTAAACAACGAACCTTAAATAATTGAATCATTCTAAAGCTTTGTTCCTCACCATGAGCTTTGCTGGTGAATTTCTTAATTGCCTCCAGTTCGGCTTTCGCTTCAGCCAACTATGTTTGGCTCAGCTAGAGGTTCTTGGATAATTTCTTATTGTGATCCCTCGATGCCTACAAAATATAAACAATGCATAGAATTACAGATCCTTAACTCGGGGCTACTGGGTTAGGATTTTTGATCATTTTTAAATAAAAACCCATCTCGTACCTGCATATTGTCGGACAGGAGGTTGGCAATTCCCTCAAGCCCTGTTCGGTCAGCTCTGAGGTATGCATCCACCAAGTTGAATGCATTGAACTCTTGATTGCAAAAGGCGATGTCACGCAAGGATTCCCTCCGCCGATGACGATTCATTACACTTTCGACTTCGGAATTAGTAACAAAAACATCCTCTGGATCCTCTAGAGGCGGGTCCACTGCAGCACCTCCCACATTAGCCTCGGCTCATGCCGAAGACTCAGTATTGGGACTACACCTTGACGCCTCCTGGACATCTTCGGATGGTGGTGGTGGTGCTCTCCTTCTATGGATATCAGTAAATGTCAAAGGGGGCCGGTGGTGGTGACATAAGCAATAGCTTCAAATATATTACCTCCGGACCGAAGGTGCCGCCGATGCAATTCCCCCAGCGGCCTTGCGCTTGGACGCTTCGCTGTTGGCCGAAGCCGGCGCGTTTGGCGCCACTCTCGTTGGTGTTCGGCGTGTAGGGCGGTAGCTCTTGGGAGTAGAAGTCAGTACACTCAAAGTAGCATGGGGAAAATGCCCCGTTGGGGAAGAGGCCTTCTTGCTACTTATAGCGGAAGAAGGGAGGGCCCTAGCATGATGAATAGTGAGGGCCACCTTGGTACCTTCAAGGCTTTCCTGGTAAAATATCCTGTCCTCAAAATTAATGGACGTTTCCAGATCCTCGTGAAACACCGGGTCATCGTCACGAGAATGGCTCTCCGGTTGAGGAGAGGGGCAGATGATAGATTCAACTTGGCGCCTCCAATTCTATTCGTAAACATGGTAGATCCGATGAGTATATGGATGATATTTCTAGACTGTAAAACGAAGGGTTAAACTTACCCATTCTATGGGGTTATAGCTGGCGTAACCCTCCCTGTTCTACAAATGGGCAAACTCTTCTTTTTCCCCTTTGAAGAGATCGGCTAATATTGCAGCCATGGACGCCTAGTTGTCCCGACCTTGTCGCTTGTATCGGGTCGCGTCGTTTGTCCCATTATAACACCACAGAGGATCCATCTTCGTTGAAGGGGTTGTACTCACCAAGCTATGGCAGCGGCCATCACGTCAATCATGGACAACTTGCTGTGGGTTAGTAGCCAATCCTTGGCAGCCAGGAGTAGCACTCGGCATTGTCTTTTTGAGAAGGGATCTTGGGCCACCAGTTGTACTTCTTCTTTAGAGGAGCACTTGAGTATTCGGGCAGCCCCCCTTCGAATTGGATCAGATAGGGGGAGGTCTTGGACATAAAACCATTCTGAGGTCCATTCTTCGGAATCCTTTCTTCGAGTTCCCGATGGGATACCTCGTTCCAGCTATACACCATACCTCGGCTCTGCCTACTTCCAAAATTGACCCCCCACGGGTATGGGTGGTGAGGCAGAAATACTTCCTCCACAACTTGAAGTGGGCCTCGCAGCCCAAGAACATCTCGCAAAGGGCAACAAAGATAGAGATGTGCAGTATGGACCTTGGGGTGAGGTGATGGAGCTGGATCCCGTAAAATTCCAGCAAGCCACATAGGAAGGGGTGAATGGGGAAGCCTAGGTCTCGTAGAAGGAAAGGCACGAAATATACCCTCTCTTCCCTGCTTGGAGTAGGGAGGTTCTCTGTGAAGGCCGCGTCATTAACGGAAATCAATCTGGCGTGAACAGGAATAAGATCTGCCGCGGGGAGATATCTTTGGGTTTTGAGATTTCTCAGCTAGAGGCATGAAACTGAGCAGCTCGCCCAGTCATTCGGGAGAGGGACATGAGGGCATCAGGATGAACCTGGGGTGCTAGCCATTTGAACTAAGATTTTTTGGAATGGTCTCGGTTTCTTTAGTTGGGATGGGTCAACCGCTCGTCGCGCTCCTGATCTATTAGATAGGTGCGCATTCTGATCCTGGAGGGGCTTTTCTATAAAAGAATACTGGACTATTCGCCTTATAAAGGGTGCACGTGAATCAAACAGTGTAATTAACCTCTGATAAAAATTAATACTGGGGGTCCCAGTACCACTCGTTGGATTAGGAGGTCATCAGCGGCCGAACTACTAAAGTAGCCAAAAAAGGAAATGGTGAAGAACTCGCCCCAGAAGCCGAAGATTTTGGGACGTGCAAGATAGCTGACGATTATAAACTCCGGCATTGGAGGCCAGTTTGGGGGCTACTGAGGGATTCCTGGACTAGGGGGTCTTCTGGCTGCCGGCCTAACTCTCATGGGCCGAACAGTCAGGTTGTCCTATGGCCGGACTATTGTACAACATCATACCTGGATAGGAGACCTTCGATACCTTGACGTGTACTTCGAGACAGGACTAAAGATTCAGCATGTTTGTTCTCTTGTTGTAACCGACCATATGTAAATGATATCACCCCTCGTGTCTATATAAGTCAGAAGTGCAGTCCGTAGGAGAAGGACAACCACCATCCTACTAGTTTAGGGTTTAGTTCATCTGACCTCATGGTAGATCAACTCGGTAATCCTCATATACACAAGCAATATGATCAAGCAGGATGTAGGGTTTTACCTCTTTGAGAGGGCCCAAACCTGGGTAAACATTGTGTCCCTAGTCCCTTGTTCACCATTGATCCAAGATCCATTGCTCGGGACAACACTACCCGAGAACCGCCGATTCTGACATCAACACCGGCCTCATCAAAGAAACGGTGCCCACCAGGCCCAGAGTGAGGAGTAAACTGAAAGTGCTAGTTATCGACTAGAGGGGGGTGAATAGGTGATTTTTTATGAAAGTCTTCAAAACATGATAGTTTCGAAGACGAACACGAAAACTAGACCTATAAACATGCAGCGGAAGATGAACTACACTAGACAAGCCATAGTCAAACAAGAATGAAGCTAAAGCATGATGACTGATAGCAACTAGGTAGTAGGATCAGGATGGAAGATAGTATGAAGCCAATCAGAACAAGTATTCACACAGTGAAGTCAAACAGGCAGAGCAATCAGGCAATGACTTCATAAAGACAAACTGTAAGTAAGGAGAGTAAGAGATAGAACCAGTGTGTTGTGAAGACAAGGATTTGTTCGACCAGTTCCAGTTGTTGTGACAACTGTACGTCTGGTTAGGGAGGCTGAGATTGAACTCAGAAGACCGTGTCTTCACCTTATTCCCCTTGAGCTAAGGACACACAGTCCCCGCCCAATCACTCTGGCAAGTCTTCAAGGTAGACTTCCAAACCTTCACAGACTTCGTTCACCGGCGATCCACAATTACTCTTGGATGCTCAGAATGCGACACCTAACCGGCTGGAGGATTCACAGTCCTCAAGTGTAACAAGTCTTCAGATCACGCAGACAGAAAGACTTCAGTGATGCCAAAAACTCTTTGGGCTCTGGGTGTTTTGGGCTTTGTCCTAACAAGGAGTTCTCCCTCAAACTCTTCGGAGGTGGGTTGCTCTCAACGACAAAAGCCGTGCACTAACTCTAAGCAGCCACCGATTTATGGTGTAGGGGGTGGGCTATTTATAGCCACTGGGCAACCTGACCTGATTTGTCCAAAATGACCCTGGGTCACTAAGGAACTAACACGTGTCACAACGGTCAGATTTCAAACACACGCGACAGCTTGACTTGGGCTACAAGTAAAGCTGACTTATCCCACTTTGGATAAGATTTGCTCTCATTGTCTTCACTCGAAGACATAGGATTTTGGTTGAGCATCACTTCAGTCACACTGACTTTGTTCACTTGGACCCCACTTGACAGTGCGGTGGTTCCTATGACTCAACAAAGAAGAAAAGAAACAATGAAACTGCTAAGTCTTCGCGCTCCATAGTCTTCACTCAATGTCTTCTTCTGTCATAGTCTTCAGTGTGAATATCTTCACGTAACACCATTATCTTCAATGTCTTCATACATTTTTAGGGGTCATCTCCGGTAGGTAAATCGAATCAAGGATGGACTACTACCTATGTTATCCTGCAATTCTCACAAACACATTAGTCCCTCAACCACATTTGTCGTCAATACTCCAAAACCAAACTAGGGGTGGCACTAGATGCACTTACAATCTCCCCCTTTTTGGTGATTGATGACAAACTAGTTGAAGTTTTCAACGGGGGTATAAATATGTGAAATTGTAAAGGATGAGGTATTGTCTTCATAAGTAGCAAAAGGCTCCCCCTGAAGATGTGCATATAAATAATTTGCTTTTGGAACGCAAATGCACATGGCAGGTTCTACTTGTGGAGATCCTCTTCAATTTATGAAGACAATTCATCATGCATGATTCGATGTAACAAACATAATGACATGCATAATGAAAAATGGACGTCTGCAAAATGATTTAAGTGCAGAAGTTATCATCGCACATGCGGAATTTATCATCACATCACAAAATAGCAAATAAGTAGCAGACGACCATCAAGTTTAAGTGTTACAACTCAGAGAACGAAATGTATCGAGAGCAAGAGTTGTAAACACTAGGAAAAATATAATGCAACCGCCCATATGAACCCGCTTGAAGACTATCAACTCATAGCTTCTCCCCCTTTTATCAGTAAGGACCAAAAAGGGTTGAAGACATTGAGCCTCTACTCGTTCCCAGAAGGAGTAGGAGAAGATGCAGGGTTGGTGTCGAGGTTTGGCGGTGCAGACGAACTTGGAGCAGTGTTGATACGTGCTGGAGATGGCGAAGTAGCATCATCTTGATCATCGATCACACGAGCATTCACAGTTGCAGCAGAGGAGGAGTACTCTGAGTCTTCAAGAGATGGAGTGCGCAGCAGAACAGCATTTCTGGGCGGAGTGGAATCAAACTTGAATCGTTCTGAGAAGCCAACGTCCTGAAGATCTTCCTCAGCACACATAAGCGTCAACCCTTTCCATGTGCGTCGACAGGTTTCATGCGCGACAAAGGCATTCTTGGTTGCACGGTTGCGAATGCGATTGATGTCAGCCATGATGCTCTGCATCTGGCGCTTGAGCCAATCATGATGCCTATCCTGTTTCTAATGCAGACCAACGAGAAGCTCTTGGTCATTGAGAACACGAGATCGCTTTTGAGGCCGTTGAGCAATTGTGCTGTTAGTGGCTTTGCTTTGAGCACGGTGAGGTGCATGCATAGTACCAGCCAACGGATAGACTCGAGTGGCAGCCAGCACACCTTCAATGGGCTGAGTGAAGCTCTGACGATCAATGTTATGAAGATAAAGTGGCTCCTTGTTAGGCTCTAGATAGATGGCTTCAATAGACATATTGACATCTGGCAAGAAGACAATGTGGTTGCGTGCAGATGGCTGTTGAAAGCAGTGTGAAGCTTGTTCAGACGCATGATCCATGGAGCATAGAACTTCAAGCCAAAAATGTCATTTCCTGATGCAACAAGTTGGCGGATGAAGAAATCTTGTGCATTGAAGCATTTGCCATGAAGAATATGGAAGACCAATGTCTTCATCATACTCAAGGTCTTCAACAAAGAACTCCTTAGGATATTCTGCATCTGGAGGCAATGGCTTCATCATACTTAGCATCTGGGTCATGTTGGGTTCTGGCTTGTGAAAGATGCTTTCCAAAGCTACAGTGTGAAGCTGACAACCAGGTTCATAGAGATCACCTGGAGTGGGCAGGCCAGTAAGCTCAATGACATCAAATGATTTGGCTTCATGATGGACATTTCCTGTCATCCACTCAAGGACCCAGGTCTTAGGATCCCTGTTGTAGCCTCTGATATGAAGGGTGGCGTAGAATTGAAGCAGCAACTCTTCATTCCAGTGCTCCTTATCAATGATGAAATGTAGTAAGACAGCCTCTCTAAAGCAATCGAGAACTTCTTCTAAGCAGGGCAGGCCAGCTATGGCTTCAGTATCAAGGCGCATATGCGGAAATATGCGGCCTTGGTTGTACAGAATGCATGAATAATAGTTGCGCTGCTGATAACTCCAGAACTAATCAAATGAAATCTTCGGCTTGGTGTAGGGGTTCTTTTCGCTATCGAAGAAGGTGTTGTGTGCAATGAAGCCATTGACATTGAAAGATCCTGGCGAAGTGGCGGTACCTGGAAATCTGGGCAGTCTTGGCTTTGGCTTCTGAACCTGAGGCCTGTGCTCGACATGGTAGTCAAATTGAGGACCAGCAGCAGGTGGAGGAATCAGAATAGGCCATCTGACAGTGACAAGCTGTCCATAGTTGTATGCTTGCTCGATAGTATATGGCCTTGGAGGCGAAACAGGAGCAGTGGCATTGACTTCAAACTGCAGATTTGTGTCAGGTGGGGCATTGACATCATCTGCTTCATGGGCTTCATTGGCTTCATTAGCCACTGGTGCATCGGCCACCGTAGGCTCCACATTGGCTTCATTGGCTTTAGGAATGTCATTTGTGGCAGCCTCTGGATTCTCACCCTCCACTTGAGTAGCTGGAGGTTCTGGCATAGAGTGGTTCTCTTCATGAATTGCTTCTTGAGTTGCAGGGGGAGTAGCGACATGCTCTTCTTCTTGTGTTGCTCCGGCTGATGCAGCCGGAGGGTCTTTAGCAGCATTGGCTTCAGACACAGGGACCGTCAAAAAAGGATTGTCTTCAGAGAACACTTGACGTGCCACTGAACTTGACAAGTTGGAGCCCTCTTCTGTGATGGTGGTCATGGAGACGGATGGCCTCAGGCCTTTGCGAAGCCGTTGGAATACGGGCGATGCCTTTGGTGATGGTGATGTCTCCATGTAGTTGTCATCATTGTACATGGGGCTGATTGTGGGCACAGTTGACGGTTGGGGTGTACTTTGTGAGTCTTGATGTGGGGTAGCTTGCTGGGGGCGATCAACCCACGATGCATCTTGTGAGATTGGCGTCAAAGGACGACCAATACTGATAAGCTCACTGTTCATTTGAACGGGCGATGATACCGTTGGGCGTTCGATCTGAGGAAGAACTACATCATCTTGAACAAGGTCTTCAGTCGCGATGGGTTCGACGACTGGAACTTCTTGAGCTTCAGGAGCCTCTGTGGAAGCAGGCTCATGAACAATCATTTGGCGCTCTTGGTTTGCAGATGGAAGGGGAACAAAGGCAAGGGGTTCAACAACAAGGGGCTCAGTAGGAGCAGCCCGATCTCTCTTCTTGATTTTTTTCTTCTTAGGGGCTGGTGCTTCATCAGTGGTGCGCTTGGTTTTCCGCTTCCTGGCTTCGGCTTCAGCTGCCTTGGTTTTCTTCTGTTCAGAAGCCACTGAAGGAGCCTTGGGCTTCGAGCCGCGCATGCTGGCAGGGAGGACAATGTGTGGTTCTTCCTGCCATGGTGCTTCAGTGTTGGCTTCAAATGACTTCTTTTTCTTGACAACCATTAAGGGGTCAATGCCAGGGCGGCCAAGTGCCTTGTGCTTTTCAGGTTCATTGTAGGCTTGAACGCATTTGTCTGCGAGTGCTTTCATGCGCTCTCTTGAGCCTTTGGCTTCCTCGCGTTTCTTCCGAAACGACTCCTTGAGGTCATTAAGCATCACCTTGAACTTTTGCACATCAGCCACATTCAGCTTGGCTACATGCTTCTTGAATTGTTCCTTCTCGAAATCTATCTTTCACTTCAGTTCACCTATGCGCTGAGCCAGAGCAAGCTCAGGAGCAATGGCGCCTTGGAAAGCAACGCTAACGCCAATGGGAAGCTAAAGGTCATCAAAGCTAAGATCTTGATTATCAAACCACTCATCAATGAAGTTCTTCAAAATGTTTACATCAAAGACGGGTAGATCATTGAAGATCTCTGCCTCTTGATTGCTCTTGATCAGCTGCTCCAGAGCATCTTCACCAAATTCTTCATCTGAGGACAAGTCAATGGGTTTAGTTTCATTCCTCAGAATGGCTGCAGGCATCAGTGCATGACTCAGTTGCTAAACTGGTGTCTTCTGTGGCTTCTCACGCCTCATGGAGATGCAAGAGATATCTTCAGAGTTATTGCTGGGAGCAGAAGGGGCAGTTGCCAATGGCTTCGCTCTTGAAGCTTTTGGGGCAGCAGATGATTTTGAAGCTTTAGTCTTCTTTTGCTTCTGAGGCTTTGGAGCAGGAGCTGGAGCTTCGTCGGTGTCAGCATCATCATCATCAGAATGATCCACTTTGGCACCTTGAATAGTAATGTGAGTGATGAGGCCAGCAAGGTTGTAGAAGGGGCCGATCCTGTTTTCATTGGCTTCACGGGTGCCATTGCCTCGAGGTGAGGAAGGACCAGGGTTGAAGTCAAGCCCTAGATCCTTCTTGTTCTTTGCAGCCGAGTCTTTGGCGAACTGGTAGTTGCGCTTGAACAAACTGTCTTCACGACACCAGAGTAGTGAAGAAGGGTCAGCATTCTCAGGCTGTGGTCCGCGCACCATGCAAGGATAGAAGCCTTGCTCAATAGCTTCAGCCTGAGTCCTGGGTGGAAGATTTTTGTACAAAATAGCTCCCCAGCGTGCCTTGATGGCATTCTTCTCTGCATTTTCTTTAGTGATGAAGCGATATCTGAACCATGATTCTGCCCAATATCTGTGAATCCTTTGGATTCGATTCTTGCATTCAGTATAGGTTTCTTCTGGGTCAGTTTTGTACATCTCGTGCAAATCTGGAGGTAAGTCCTTGGAAGTGTTACCACGATGTTGTCTGCCTCCCTTTCTTGCTAACTTTTCAGTTGCCATGAAGTGTAAACTGAAAGGCTTCAGTACATGCAATGGCTTCAAACGGCTAGACTGACAGGAACTCGCTTCACGTGAGTTGATGTGACTCTGCAAGAATTCTGCAAATGAATGCAGACAATGAGAACCAAGGGATTCTCCCACGGACATGTACCTGTGACAGCATTAAAGGTGCGAGGGAAGGGGAAGAGGTCATATGCATTCTCAGAAGATTTTGAAGATAAATCAGTTTGAAGACATTGACCTCATAATGCGAAGACATTCACTTATATCATGAGAGTTGGTTCCAGAGTTGTACAAATCCAAGAATAAGTACAAGTGAGGAATCTAACTTGTGAAGAAGCACAAGTGAATATACTAGGCAGAATATGAGATGCAGAAAGAGATAGATTCATGTTCGAAGATCTAGAAACCACTTTTGGTAGGAAAGGATGAATCTATTAGATCAAAAAGATGGTAAAAAGTAAACTTTTATTACCACACGAAGAACTGCTAGACGGAGCGAAGATGGATGCCGAGCAGTTCAATCTCCCGTGCCCTAACTTGGCGATGGAAGACACCTACGGCGACGGCGGAGAATACGAGGTCCGCGGCTGGCGTGAGGACGGCGTTGAGGAGGTCGCGGCAGCTAAGCCCTTCGTTGTCGGCGTCGTCGAGAGCTAGCGTAGGCGCTAGGGTTTGCGAGAGATGGCGAAGGAGGAAGAAGGATTTTTGACCGAGATGAGACAGGTATTTATGAGGACAGAGACAACACAGCACAATTACGCAGGTGCCCCTGGCGGTTCACATCTGATGGACACGTGGCGAACATGCAACTCATTGAGAGTTGTTCCACGTTCCCACGCACGCCTGGATTGTCGGAGTGGTCGTTCCGAATTCTCCAGGTTTCAGGCAAAAGGATATGTCACTAAAGCTAGATATAAATGTTTGTCTCTGTATCTTCTGCTAACAAGGACGCAGAGAAGACATGCGACAGTTTCAACAGAATGCATATGATTTGGATAGATAAAGCTTGAGGTAGAAAGCATAGAGAGGTTAGGATCCGATCACATTCACTTAGTTCAAAAGATTCAAACAAGAAGACATAGCCATAAGTGAATGCTGTAGAGGACAGAATACAATATATATATAACAGAGTAAAGCCAAATCAGTAATCACGAAATCAAATTAATGTTGAAGTTAAATTAATTGCGAAGACTTTGCAAACATGGCGCCATGAGGAAACACTTCATAAGAGTTTGGTGGTGGCGTTACCCACCGTATAGGAAGTATTAGACCCAGACACGGCGCACAATTATCGTGGCGCTCTGAAGTCAGTTTCCACATTAATGTATTCACACTTAGAGTGTATGTCTTCATTGATTGAAGATATACATTACTTCGTGTGTTGCACATCTAAGTCATCAAACTGCATAAGTGTTAGGATGTGTGCCTAATCACAGGACATCCGAGGATTCCAAGATATTTAGCTCACACCGCAACTTGCAAAACCTTTTCTCATCCAAGGGCTTAGTGAAGATATCAGCCAATTGCTCTTCTGTCTTGACGTGAATGATATCAATATCTTCTTTCATAACATGATCTCCGAGAAAGTGATGACAAATTTCAATGTGCTTTGTCTTCGAGTGCTGAACTGGGTTATTGGCAATCTTGATAGCGCTTTCATTATCGCAGTAGAGTGGCACATGCTTCAGATGGATGCCATAGTCCTTAAGAGTTTGCTTCATCCACAGAAGCTGAGCGCAGCAAGATCCAGCAGCAATGTATTCAGATTCAACAGTTGAGAGTGACACACAGTTCTGCTTTTCTAAAGACCAACAGACAAGAGATCGACCCAGAAAGTGACATGTGCCTGATGTAGGCTTGCGATCCACCTTGTCACCAGCATAATCAGCATCCGAAAACCCAACCAGATCAAACTCTGAGCCCTTTGGATACCATAATCCTAGTGTTCGGGTGTAAGCCAAATATCGAAGAATTCGCTTCACAGCTAAGTGATGCGACTCCTTTGGTGCCGCTTGGAATCGGGCACACATGCAAACCCTAAGCATGATATCTGGCCTAGATGCACATAAGTAAAGTAAACAGCCAATCATGGAGCGGTATACCTGTTGATTGAAATCTTTACCATTGGCGTCGGGGCTTAGATGACTTTTGGTTGGCATTGGCGTCGTGTATCCTTTGCAGTCTTGCATTCCAAACTTCTTCAGGCAATCTTTGAGATATTTTTCTTGTGATATGAAGATGTCATTGCGTTGCTGGCGGATTTGAAGACCGAGAAAGAACTTCAGCTCTCCCATCATGGACATTTGATATTGTTCTTGCATCATGTGAGCAAATTCATCACTGTATTTCTTGTTGGTGCAACCGAAGATAATGTCATCCACATAGATTTGGCACACACAGTTCACCATCATATGTCTTCGTGAAGAGAGTGGGATCTAGAGAACCAGGTTTGAAGCCTTTGCTCTTCAGGAAGTCTTTGAGTGTGTCATACCAAGCACGAGGGGCTTGTTTGAGGCCATACAGTGCCTTGTTGAGCTTGTATACCATATCAGGATGTTTTGGGTCTTCAAAGCCAGGAGGTTGTGCAACATACACTTCTTCTTCAATCTTTCCATTGAGAAAGGCACTCTTCACATCCATTTGATACAGAAGGATGTTATGATGATTTGCGTAAGCTAGCAGTATGCGAATGGCTTCGAGCCTAGCCATTGGAGCAAATGTTTCATCAAAGTCAATTCCTTCAACTTGTGTGTATCCTTGAGAAACGAGCCGTACTTTGTTTCTGACTACTTGACCATGCTCGTATTGTTTGTTGCGATATATCCATTTTGTGCCTATTATATTGTGCTTGCGAGGATCAGGACACTTGACAAGTTCCCATACATTGTTCAGCTCAAACTGTTGAAGCTCGTCTTGCATAGCTTGAATCCATTCAGGTTCCATGAAGGCTTCAGCAACTTTCTTGGGTTCAGAGATTGAGACAAATGCAAAGTGCCCACAGAAATTTGCTAGCTGTGTTGCTCTTGAACGAGTGAGTGGACCAGGTGCATTGATGCTATAGATTATCTTCTCAATTTGTACTTCATTTGCAACACGAGGATGAACTGGACGGAGATTTTGCTCCTGCTGATCATTGTCATCATTTGGAGGATTGTCTTCAGGCTGAGCAATGTCTTCAGGTTGATCAGGTGCAGAAATAATGAGTTCCTCTTCAGGCTGGGCCTCTGATGGTATGATCTCTCCTCTTCCCATTAGCTTGATTGTTTCACTGGCAGGTACTTCATCTAGCACATTTGGCAGGTGCTCTCTTTGCGAGTCGTTAGTTTCATCGAACCGCACATCCACAGTTTCAACCACTTTATAGTGAAAGAGGTTGAAGACTTTGTAGGAGTGCGAGTCCTTTCCATAGCCAAGCATAAAACCCTCATGTGCTTTCGGTGCAAATTTTGAAGTGTGATGTGGATCCTTGATCCAGCACCTAGCACCAAATACTCTGAAGTAGCTTACGTTTGGCTTCTTACCAGTTAGAAGCTCATAGGATGTTTTCTTCAGAAGCTTGTGAAGATAAACACGGTTGATGACATGGCATGCAGTATCAATGGCTTCAGGCCAGAATTTTCTTGGAGTCTTGTATTCGTCAAGCATCGTCCGAGCCATCACAATAAGGGTTCGGTTCTTGCGCTCCATGATGCCATTTTGCTGAGGTGTGTAAGGAGCAGAAAACTCATGAGTGATGCCTAAGGTGTCAAGATAGAGGTTGAGGCCCGTGTTCTTGAATTCAGTGCCATTGTCACTCCTAATGTGCTTGATCTTTACGCCATAGTTGGTCATGGCACGGTTGGCGAAGCGTCTGAAGACATCCTGCACTTCAGTCTTGAAGAGAATTATGTGCACCCAAGTGTATCTTGAATAATCATCAACAATAACGAAACCATAGAGACAAGCAGTTGCAGTGAGGGTAGAGTAGTGAGTGGGACCAAACAAGTCCATGTGGAGCAACTCAAAAGGTCGAGATGTAGTCATGATTGTCTTCAAGGGATGCTTGGCCCTTGTCATCTTCCCAGCTTCACAAGCACCACATAGATGATCTTTCTTGAACTTGACGCCTTCGATGCCTATGACATGCTTCTTCTTGGCGAGAGTGTGTAGGTTCCTCATGCCAGCATGCCCAAGCCTCCGATGCCAGAGCCAGCACTCTGAAGACTTGGCTAGAAGACATACGGCCATCTGTGGTCCTGCTGAGAAGTCTACCATGTATAGATCATCTTTCCTGTACCCTTCGAAGACTAGAGACTTGTCAGATTCCATTAGTACAAGGCAACGATATTTTCCAAATAGCACAATCATGTTTAAGTCACAAAGCATTGAGACAGACATTAAGTTGAAACCAAGGGATTCAACAAGCATCACTTTGTCCATGTGCTGATCCCTTGAGATTGCAACTCTACCTAGGCCCAATACTTTGCTTTTACCAGTGTCAGCGAATGTGATGTTACTTTTATAACATGGACATAAGGTTGAGTCCATGAGAAGACTTCGATCACCAGTCATGAGCATCCGCTGTCCATAATCCATTCTGAAGCATGAGGTGTCGTACCCTACAGTGTAGTTAGGAGGATAGGCTTCACAAAGAGTATTGTGAAGCATAAACATTTGACGCACAAGAGGATTATCAAAGCTTAGATCAAGGTTAGGACTGATAGTATGACTGGTAAGTGATTCAGATACGAAATACATAGTAAGACCATTCGGGCATTTTATCATGCATCCCATAATGTGTTTTACGTCCCCAGCAATAGCATCGGACGCCTTTGATTTCCAGCTGGAGACCTTTCCCTGCAAAAGAAAGTTAATTCTTCTTAACCACCCACATCTTCAGGGGTGGCTTAGAAGCAATGAGTCTAAGTGCAGCATCTGAGAATTTCGGCTTTGGAGCCCTAGCAAATAGCCTTGCAGGAGAAGAACGATACTCATATGAATAAGTAGAAAAGTTCTTAGTTCTATGGACATAGCGGTTTGAAGACACATGCTCAAATTCATAAGTCTGAGTATGGTTTCCCTGCAAAACATTGGTGTTAGGGTGACTCAGGTGAGTCATGTATCTGTATGAAGCCTTTGGGCCATATGAAGCCATAGGTCTGGGGTTTCTCTTCTTCCTTGGTGGTGTCATGATGACATTCACAGGAAGATTCTCAATACACTGTTTAGGTACCCAGATCTTCTTCATAGGTGGTCCATTCCTACAGTTAGTACCAATATACCTGGCAAACACTTCACCATTCTGATTCTTAAATAGTTTACAGTTTGCATCAAAGGATTCATCAATAACAATTGGATTAGTACAAGTAAATCCAGATAAGGTGGATGGATCCATTGAAGGTTCCTTTGCAGCAACCCATGTGGTTTTGGGGTACTGCTCAGGCTTCTAGTAAGAACCATCAACATTAATTTTCCTCTCGAACCGAACACCCACTTTCCTAGGGTTTCGGTTCAAGATCTGCTTTTTGAGGACATCACATAGTGTCTGATGCCCCTTGAGGCTTTTGTACGTTCCTGTTTCAAGCAATGTTTTCAATCTGGCATTTTCATCAGCAACAGCAGTGGCATCCTCCGTAGAGGGGTTAGTTACCACGCCGATGGTTGAAGATATTGAAGCAGTAGCAGCAGTAGAACACTCAGCAACAGAATTAGCGTTATCACTCTCAAGACATTTTAGACATGGTGGTTCAAATCCTTCAAGAGCGGGACTGATCTGTTGAGCGCGAAGTGACTCGTTTTCTTTTTGAAGATCTTCATGAGCCGCTCTCAACTTCTCAACTTCTTGCTTCCTCTGAAGATAATCATAGGAAAGCTTTTCATGGGTTGTTGAGAGTGACTCATGACGACCTTCAAGCTCTTGGTACTTAACATGAAGATTTTTTATATCTTCAATTAAGGACTGAGATCGGGTCATTTCAGCGTCCAACAGATCATCGCTTTTGTCTAATAGTTTTTGAATATGTTCCATAGCTTTCTGTTGTTCAGTTGCAATTTTAGCAAGCGTTTTGTAGCTGGGTTTGGATTCACAATCAAAGTCATCTTCACTTGATATTTGAAAGTAAGCATCGCGTGAGTTTACCTTGGCACCGCATTCCATGAAGCAGTATGTGGGAGCGGAGTCGCCCTTGTCACTGGCATCAACATTGGTGATGGATACATTGTCTTCAGTGTTGAAGATGGACTTGGCAACGTAGGCTGAAGCTAAAGCCAGACTTGCAACACCAGAGTCAGACTCCTCCTCAGACTCCACCACTTCTGCCTCCTCAGAAGCAGACTCCTCCTCTGAATCCATTTCCTTGCCAACAAAAGCACGAGCCTTGCCAGACGAACTTTTCTTGTGTGATGAAGACTTGGAAGAGAACTTGGAAGAATATTTTGAGTATTTCTTCTTCTTCTTGTCATCAGAATCATATTCCTTGCTCTTCTTCTTTTTCTTCTCATTGTCCCATTGTGGAAACTCAGAGATGTAGTGACCAGGTTTCTTGCACTTGTGACAGGTTCTCTTCTTGTGGTCATTGGAAGAAGCTTCATCATTTCTTGAACTAGATCGTGAAGACTTTCTGAAGCCTTTCTTCTTAGTGAACTTCTGGAACTTCTTCACAAGCATAGCAAGCTCCTTTCCAAGGTCTTCAGCTTCACCGGAACTGCAGTCAGATTCTTCTTCAGATGAGGAAACAGCCTTTGCCTTCAAAGCACGAGTTCGGCCATAGTTGGGACCATAGATATCTCTTTTCTCAGATAGCTGGAACTCATGTGTGTTGAGCCTCTCAAGTATGTTAGATGGATCGAGTGTCTTGAAGTCAGGGCGTTCTTGAATCATAAGAGCTAGAGTGTCAAACGAGCTATCAAGAGATCTCAGAAGCGTCTTGATGATTTCATGCTTGGTGATCTCAGTGGAGCCGAGAGCCTGAAGCTCGTTTGTGATGTCAGTGAGACGATCAAACGTGAGCTGGACATTTTCAATGTCATTTCTCTTGAAGCGGTTGAAGAGGTTGCGTAGGACACTAATTCGTTGATCTCTCTGAGTTGAAATGCCTTCATTGACCTTGGAGAGCCAGTCCCAGACTAGCTTCGACATTTCCAAAGCACTCACACGGCCATACCGCCCTTTGGTCAGATGACCACAGATGATGTTCTTCGCAGTAGAATCGAGTTGAATGAACTTCTTGACATCAGTAGAGGTGACACCTTCACCAGTCTTGGGAACGCCGTTCTTGACAACATACCACAGATCAACATCAATGGCTTCAAGATGCATACGCATCTTATTCTTCCAGTAGGGATATTCAATGCCATTGAAGACATGGCACGTAGCAGAGACTTTGATTATCCCTGCAGTCGAGCTAAAACTCCAGGTGGTTAAACCGAATCACACAGAACAAGGGAGTACCTTGCTCTGATACCAATTGAAAGTGCTAGTTATCGAATAGAGGGGGGTGAATAGGCGATTTTTATGAAAGTCTTCAAAACATGAAAGTTTCGAAGACGAACACGAAAACTGGACCTATAAACATGCAGTGGAAGATGAACTGCACTAGACAAGCCATAGTCAAACAAGTATGAAGCTAAAGCATGATGACTGATAGCAGCTAGGTAGTATGATCAGGATGGAAGATAGTATGAAGCCGATCAGAACAAGTAGTCACACAGTGAAGTCAAACAGGCAGAGCAATCAGGCAATGACTTCACAAAGACAAACTGTAAGTAAGGAGAGTAAGAGATAGAACCAGTGTGTTGTGAAGACAAGGATTTGTTCGACCAGTTCCAGTTGTTGTGACAACTGTACGTCTGGTTAGGGAGGCTGAGATTGAACTCAGAAGACCGTGTCTTCACCTTATTCCCCTTGAGCTAAGGACACACAGTCCCCGCCCAATCACTCTGGTAAGTCTTCAAGGTAGACTTCCAAACCTTCACAGACTTCGTTCACCGGCGATCCACAATTACTCTTGGATGCTCAGAATGCGACGCCTAACCGGCTGGAGGATTCACAGCCCTCAAGTGTAACAATTCTTCAAATCACGCAGACAGAAAGACTTCAGTGATGCCAAACACTCTTTGGGCTCTGGATGTTTTGGGCTTTGTCCTCACAAGGATTTCTCCCTCAAACTCTTCGGAGGTGGGTTGCTCTCAACGACAAAAGCCATGCACTAACTCTGAGCAGCCACCAATTTATGGTGTAGGGGGTGGGCTATTTATAGCCACTGGGAAATCCGACCTGATTTGTCCGAAATGACCCTGGGTCACTAAGGAACTGACACGTGTCACAACGGTCAGATTTCAAACACACGCGACAGCTTGACTTGGGCTACAAGTAAAGTTGACTTGTCCGACTCTGGATAAGATTTGCTCTCATTGTCTTCGCTCAAAGACATAGGATTTTGGTTGAGCATTACTTCAGTCACTCTGACTTTCTTCATTTGGACCCCAGTTGACATTGCAGTGGTTCCTATGACTCAACAAAGAAGAAAAGAAACAACGAACCTGCTAAGCGTTCGCGCTCCATAGTCTTCACCCAATGTCTTCTTCTGTCATAGTCTTCAGTGTGAATATCTTCACGTACCACCATTATCTTCAATGTCTTCATACATTTTTAGGGGTCATCTCCGGTAGGTAAATCGAATCAAGGAGGGACTACTACCTGTGTTATCCTGCAATTCTCACAAACACATTAGTCCCTCAACCACGTTTGTCGTCAATACGCCAAAACCAAACTAGGGGTGGCACTAGATGCACTTACACAAACACTAGGAGGAAAGGATGACCTTTATGGTCTCCTAGAATAGAGGGTGGCCACGCCCCATATCGCATATACAACATAAAACACCAGACCTCTCCTGCCTATATAATGGGAGGTCTAGGGTATAGATTGATCATCTATCGACAGATAGGAAAACTCTTGGTAGCAATCTCATTCACCATTATAGTCCCTCGCACGAGGAATACCTCCACTATGAATCATCAAAAGTATCAGGATATAGGGTATTACCCTCCAGAGGCCTGAACCTGGACAAACCCCTCGTGTGACCACCAATTTATGACTTCCCGCTGCAGTTGGACCCCTACCGAGGGATCTGGTGGTATTTCGCTCCGTCAGTGGCACATCACCTATATTAAGTTATGGACAAAATTTATGAAAGGTCATCTTGTATATTTCATCCATGTCCTTGTATGTCTTCATCGTGGTTCCAATGTGTAGAAAACTCCGCCATAAACTCCATTCTTGTTCCCCTTGCATGCGCCATTATCATCATGCTTGATCATGCTCCAATGTTCATCCTTCCTATCCATGTCGGCTCCTTCATTTGTAGCAAAACAAATGTATCCAATATAGGCAGCATCATATTCTCAAGAATATTATTAGAATTGTTATCAAGAAACAAAAGTACCTGGTAAATTAATTGGCATGCACAAGCTCTAATAATTGGTACAATATGGGTAGTAGCAGGGGTTGTGGGTGTAAATATAGTGGTATTGTCCCCATCAAATCCTAGGATAACTCGGATATTGAGTGGGGGTTGGTTTTGAAATAGAGCCCTTGTTTCATGCTTTAAGAGGCATGAGGTTGTATATCTCAAGAGTTAAGCTAGGTGTTAAAAAGGATAGATGAATTTTCTGTTCACTCATGAAAAGGATCAAGCCAAAAAATCCAAGCGAAATATAACTTGAAAGATATGAAAACTTACAATGGGAAGAGAGCCGACGGGGCGGTTGTACCAAGGCCCGATGAGCGAAGTTGGTGTGCCTCCCTGATTTAGCTTATCGATGACTTAAACTGAGAATAGTTTGCCTCCTCCTATAATTGACCCCTTGTTTAAAGTCACTTGATTGGCAATTTTCTTAAGAGTCTGTGATGTAAGATGGAACCCTAATGGCCGATCTTTCATTATTTGAAGGGGAATTTCCAAAGAACACCGATACACACATGGGTTCAATTCACATACACAAAGGGGAAACACAAGATCCAAAGTTCGGAAGGGAGGATACATGGTACCTAGTTCATCCCAATGCATGAGTAAATAGGTCTTGAATCCACTAGGGGGGGGGGGGGGGGGATCTTCTCCATGAGGAGGTCTTGAATCCACTTGTGGTATCTTCTACTTGAGGAGGCCTTGGTCTCCCAAGGAGTAGGGAATAAGTGGATGAGCAAAGCTATATCTCCAAAATGAGCTATCATAATCCTAACCCTAAAATGTTGGGGAAGAAGGAGTATATATAGTCTAGGTGTGAAGGGGTACATGAGCTTCAGCCCAAGTCATGCATGCAGGCACCGTCCGTATGATTTGGGTGTTGGTCCGGATGATCTGGGGTTCAGATGTCCGAATGATCTGGATCGGCATCTAGATGGTCCGGATCTGGAGGCTGTGGGTGGTCTCGATGTCCGGGTCCTGGTCCGAACGTCCAGCTCCATCCGGATGATCCAACTTCAGTGAGATGGCTTCGGGTGTCTTTGGGCACATTAGTCAAATCATCCCGGCCGGGGTCCGGACCGTCCGGGCTATGGGTGGATCATCCGGACGGCGATCCGGATCGTCCAGGCAAGTCATGACTTGGCCTTTTTCTTCTCCATCTTCACATTCCTCTTCCCCCTTCGGTCGACCTTGCTCCTTAGCTTGTCCATGGTTGGTTCCTTGATACCTAAGTGTGCAAAGTGTCTCCACTTGAGGTAGTAGCGATGTCTCATATGATTCGAATGGGAGTTGCGACATGAGTGATGTCACCTCGGTCTCGAGAGGTCTTGCATGTGCTCATGTCATCGGTCCACTTGGCACTTCGGGAGACGAAGGTAGGCCCATGGGGATGACGTTGGGATGCTCCACATCATCTCCCTCCCTTGGGAAACATCCGACCTCGGATCAAAAACATCATCACCATGGTAGGGAGAGAGATCCTTGACATTGAAGATATGGCCCACATTGTACTTGTCACGTGGTATGTCGATATGCATTGTTGTTCTAGTGTGCGATCACCTTAAAGGGTCCAGTGGCTCAAGGTAATAGCTTCGACTTGCGTTCACAGGGAAGCGGTCCTTGCGAAGGTGTACCCACACAAGATCTCCAATGTTGAATACCATGGGTCACTAGTTGCTGTTGAGCTTGGTCGTGAGGCGCTGTACTTGGCGCTCGATTGCTTGTCTTGTATCTTCATGCACCCTCTAGAGATAGCTCGCTCGTGCGCTCGCGTCCATGTTGATGCACACTTGTAGAGCTAGCGGTAGAATGTCCAATGGGGACAAAGGATTGAAGCCCTAGACGACTTTGAAGGGGGACTTATCGGCAGTTGAATGTCTTTACCGATGGTAGGCATACTCGGCGATGGGTAAACATTCCTCCCGCTCCTTGGTGTTCTTTTTGATCAACACACATACTAGAGTAGATAGCATCCGGTTCTGGTAGAGGCCGACTAGAGATGCGAGCGTAGAACACTAATGAGGTCACGGCGTAGCACAACTAGCATCAATAAAGGATCTGAAGTAGCTCTGGACAACAAGATAAAAGTGAAGATCACAATGGCAGCAAAGATAATGACGAGAAACAAGTGCCAAGCAGGATATACCAACAACTCTCTCTCCAACTTTCCTCTAGAAAACTTTGTGCTAATTTTATGATAATTTTTCTCAATAATAGCACTGACTAAAGCTTTCAAACGCAAAAAGAAACACTCAATTCCGAGTTGATATGAGGAGTCAAAAAATTCTAAAACTGGCCTAAAAACTGGAACATGTTGTGTTCGCGAATTTCGGAGGGAAAAAAGACCTATTTTGAAGCCGATTTTGAGGTGTCAAATATTGAACTAGCTTCTGCAACTATTTAGATGCGGCTCGTCCCTAGCTTTTATCTGAGTACTCGCGGAGACAAAATAGACTTCATGTGAGAAAGATATTTCTGTTTTCCTGAAGAGTGCACAAAACAAATTCCAACCGGAATTCAATTACGAGATTGAGTCTAGATAGGTCCGAATTTTGTTTTCTTTTTCCTCTCTCTTTTTTTCTCACTCTTTTCTTTTTCTCCTTTTTTCACTGATTTTTTTTCTTTTTTTCCTCTCTTTTTTTCTCTGTCTTTTTTTCTCTCTCCCTCTTTCCAAAAAAACTAGATAAGATGTAGATTGGATCAAGCGAAGATGTGAACGACCTTATCTATAATTATAACAATGAACAGTGGGTAGCACATGGTGAAAATTCATGGATGTGGTGGTGGACAGCGGAAGGGATAACGATGAAGCAGTGGCATGACTAATGTGAATAGAACTGAAACTCTAAATGAATTACACACTAAGACCAGCAACTCGACACGATGATGCAACCGATAATTCAACTATGCAAGCAATGACAATAAAATTGCAAACGCTTAGACTGGCTTGGACAAAGGACGAACATAACTAACTTTTTTAATGGCGTTTTCTTGGATAGTAGGTAAGAAAATAAATCTAATCGAGGGAACACATGAAATTCTCACTGAGCATCCTGAAAACTGATACCACTTCGATGAGATGATAACTGTCGATTTGGTGGAGTCCACTTTCACAATCCGACTACAAACATGCATGACGTTGCGCCTTAGCAATCGCTAAACCAACTCCGAGAGTTATTGACCACGCCAGAGCACGATCAACCGGACCACGAAGGTCTATTCCTGCAAGCAATCAAAGAACAAGCAAGAATATGATTAAGAAATCTGAATATTGACAATATGGATGATGTATTGAAAGTGGTGCGGATTCGAAAGTGGTCTTGGTCTGGTCGTTGGACATAAACGAAGTACAGGAAGTTGTGTTGGCTAACTTTTAACTAAACAAACCCCCCAGCAAAAAGCTACTGGATTGATCTACTTACATAGGAGCAAGGGGTGGCGCCAAAGGAGGTGGGAGGACGTCCGAAGGCAGCCTAAAACGAACCCTAGGTCGTACAAGGCCAATGGGCCCAAGTGGAGGTGATGCAACTCCTCTGGACTTGTAGTTTGACTCTGATTCCGCTACAATGTCAGATTGTTTCATCAATATTGTCACATCCCTAGTTCTGGTATGACCTAGACTAGCTAGTCATGTGTGCATCATGTTTAAATTTCATTTAAGTTTGAAATGGGGATTTGTGAAACCCTCAGAAATCATTTTTGGAAATGACCCGGATAAAAATTGCCCCAAAAGGGTCCAAGAAAATGTTCATGTTGTTCTCTGAAAATATTGGTCACAAGTAAAATTCAAACCAATATTTTTAGGAGCTCATAAATATTTATTTTGGGCATTTGGAACTAATGCAATAATTATTTGCATTGGATATATATATCTTATATATTTTATATATGTCCAATAATTCTGGGTAAATGTGAGGGGCTTTGGAATAATCCTTTTAGTCCCTGCAAAATTTATCAGAAGCAACAAAATTAGTTTGGTTCAAAAACCAAACAAAAACAAATGTTAGAAATGGAAAACAGAAACAAAATAGAAAAGAGGGACAAACATACCTGGTGTCTCCAGCCGACCCAACACTCTGCAGCCCACTGGCCCAACCGCCAGTCATCGTCCTCCTGGCGATGACAAAAGGACGAGGGGCACGCGCTCGCCGCCCGCGCACATGGGCGCCATGCCACCTGCCTGCTTGCCCCTCCCCCTCGACGCTCTGACCTCTCTGGACGTCGTTGTGACGCACCACGGGCCCCTCTCACTCTCTCATGTGCTCATTCCCTCCTCTACCGCTCTCTCTCTCACCTGCCCGAGCGCCATCGTCGCCGCCGCTCGCCGTTGCCGCGCCACCGCCATGGCATCGCCTCTCCGACAAGCCCAAGAGCTTCGCCACGTCTTCCTCGTCCTCTCCGACGAGCCAACCAAGCTGGAGCGCCCTGAAACGCCGCCACCGCCGTCTTCTTCATCATCGGCCGCCGAGATCGCCGTCAACGCCCCGCAGACCCCAGTGCATCCCTGAGCTCGCTGACGACGCCATCGAGATGACCGTGAGCTCATGCACATCTTCCCCCTAACCCCGTGCTCATTTTCTTGCTATAGCCGTTGCCCCCTTGATGGACGTAGCGCGCTGCCGCCCGAGCTCGTCGTCGGCGTAGCTCCGGTTACCATTTGGTCACCTAGGCGAGCTCAACGCGTTCGCAGTGCCCCGTAGAGCATGCCTAGCGCGAAAAGGAGCCTGTTTGCTTGCTGCAGCATCTAACCCATGGTCGCCCGAACTCCGACGGTTGCAACTAAGCTCGTTGCCGTCGGTTCCGACGACCCCAGCCCAGGCTGAGGCCACCTTTTGATGCGCCACGGTGCCACCTCTACGTAGAGCCCAGCTGCGCACCGAGAGGTGCCCTGTAGGCAAAACCCGAGGCCCAGGAGCGCCGCTGACCTCGCCGACGGCTAAACACCATCGGGTTTGCTAGGTTTGACCCCCCAGTTGACCATTTTGACCACTAACTGACTCCATGTAGTCACTGACATGTGGGCCCTGCCCCTGCTAATACCGGATTAGGTTTAGGTTAACACTAATTATGTAGTTAGTGTCTGAGACACTAGCGTGTGGTCCCCACACGTCAGGTTTGACCTGGTCAGCCAAGGTTGACTCGCAGACGTCATACAACTGTCATGATGACGCAATAAATCCATTTTTGGTTTTAAAGTAAATCAAGAAATTCCAGAAATTATCACAAACTTCAAAAAATCATAGAAATTCAACCGTAGATCAGATTGAAATAAATTATATATGAAAAATTATCAGAAAAATTCAATCTGTCCATCTATACTAGTTTCATTCATGACAAACGAACATATATGTATTGTATAAGAGAAAACACTTAAATGGAAATTATAAGAGCTTATTTTGGAGTTGCATTTGAATCTTTGGTTCAAATGGACTTCATGCAAATGAATACTAGTTGCATTAGCTCAAACAACACCACATCTACATGCCATGATCATGCATCATATTGTTGCATATGCTTGTGTTTCGATTGTCGACACCGTTCCTTCTTGATAGGTCCTACTCCGGAGAGTGCTCCAGAGTACCTGTCTGTGAAGCAGTGCCCCCTCTATTGATCTACCAGGAAAGAAAACCCCCTTGTTCATTCTGATACAATCCTATTCTCTCGCTCCTGCTCTCTGTTATTGCATTACTACAATAACAATTCAATTGCTACTTTGTGCTGCGGTAGTTGAACCCATTCCTATGCATGACCTGTCATTGCCACAGTAAATAGTTGAAACCCACTAGCATGTGTAGGAGTTGATTGAAGCCATGTTTTGTTCCTACCATGCCATGCCTGCTATTCCTTAGTGTTTGTCAGGTCTGATTCATTGGGAATGAATTGGAGTGCATTGCTATGTTCTGATGCTGAGAGTGAAGTGTGTGAACACGATTTGGTAAAGGTAGTGGTGAGAGACCATGTAGGAGTACATGGTGGGTTGTCTCACTAGAACCGTCCTTAAGCACTGAGTTCTATGTATGTTGTCCAATGACTAGCTACTACCACACATTGTGTTCCGGTAACTCGATCGCTCTCGACTTATTAACCGACTTGATCTCTGTCCAGGAGTCGCAACTAGTTTCTAGTGTTTGTAGGTAGTGTTATTTTTCTACCAAGTGGCACCCGGCAGGGTGGGCTTGGGACAGACTAGGCACACGTGGCTTGGTGTACTGAGTGGCACCCGGATGGTGGTCTCTGGAACCCTGCACACATCGTTTGGGGCCATGATGGAAACCTCGGCCGGAGTCCCCTGCGGATAGAACCTGAATAGGCGATAAACCTGGACTAGAGTCTTGTGTGGTTAGTCAGGTCATGGCCGACACCCTTGCCAGGCTTCTACTTGAAGGTTGCCGAGATACATGACGTGTACATGGCAGTAAGTGGCAAGAGCGTGTGTGAAGAAATACACCCCTGTAGGGTTAACATGATCTATTCGAATAGCTGGGTCCGCGGATATGGACTTCTTCGATGCTTACGTGGTACATAGACAACTTGAAGTGGATACTCTAAAATGCTCAATACAAGTGTGAGTGCTATGGATGGCGTTCTTGTAGGGAGACGGGGATGAATCCATAGTAGTGTATTGTGTGGTGATTTGTGGATTTGTGTGCGCTGTCTCACCTCAAAGAAGTGACTCATAGTCGTAGAACAGGATAGCCACTAAGTCAAAGCTGGCCTGCTGCAACTAAACCCCACATTGCCTTGTTGACACAAATGCATGTATGATAGGATCTGATGTAAGTCTTGCTGAGTTCCTTTATACTCACGTTGCTTAATTTATGTTTTTGCAGCGGAGACTTCGGTCTTACTAGTGTCTCGTGGACTTCGACAAGTAGCTTGTACCTCAGCTAAGATCTTGATCGGATGTTGTAGATAGTCAGGCTCTTTAGCCTTTTTCAGATATAGTTGTCTATATTCAGACATGTAATGCTTTCGCTTGTTGCTTGTATGCTCTGAATGTTGGGTCATGTGACCCCTGTTTGTAATAAATGCTATGATGGCTCTTCTGAGTCCTTATCTATATGAGTGCTTGAGTTATGTTGTGATGCCATGTTGTACAACACACACTTGCATGTTATACGTACGTGTAATGTGTATTGCTATGTGTGGGATCTGAGAACCTAGTTGTTTATTCTTGGTAGCCTCTCTTATGGGAAAATGTCTCCTAGTGCTTCCATTGAGCCATGGTAGCTTGCTACTGCTCCGGAACACTTAGGCTGGCCGGCATGTGTCCTTGTTCGATCCTGTGTCTGTCCCTTCGGGGAAATGTCACATGTTGCTCCTTTAAGTCGTTGTAGCTTGCTACGACTTGGGTTCATACGTTGGTGATCGACACGTTCGTTGCTGGGTCATGTATGCCTGTTCATGTAGGTTTGTGCCACCTTGCGTTTACGACTAGTCATGTCGGCCCAGGTTCTCTTTCATATGGATGCTAGCGACACAATCATATATGTGAGACAAAAGACGCAAACGGTCACGGGCCAGGTAAGGTGGCACCCGTGGGAATACCGTGTGTGAGGCCGCAAAGTGATACGATGTGTTACATGCTAGATCGGTGTGACTTAGGATCGGGGTCCCGATAGGTTTGGTATCAGAGCCTGACTGCCTGTAGGATTACCAAGCCAAACTGGTCGAAGTTGAGTCTAGGAATTCTTTAGTTATATAAGGGAGTTGATTATGGAAGGGAACGTAAGCCTATTTTTACTCATTTACCTCATGGCCTTCTGATCTGAGTCATCCTACCTTTCCTACGGGGTTAAGGAACTAGGCTTTCTCTTCTGTCTATCAGGATCACATGTTACTACTCCATAGTCCCATAGGATTGGTTGATCAGAGTCATATCCCAGTTTTCAAGTACTTCCGGTGTAGTTTGTTTAGTATGATCTCAGAACCTTGAGTGATGATGTTGAGTATGTTACTATCCCATTTTAGCAGGATGTCCCATTCTAAGCATTTTACTGTTGTTATGCTGCCGGAATTGCCCTAGGAGTTCGAAAGATACTAATTTCCTTGTCCTACATTCTACAGCCTATAGTTGATGTTGATTCCGTCCTTGATTTTGTTTCTCAAGATGTCATCAGTTAAGCGAAGTTCTGTTGCCCGTAGCCAGAACACGGAGATGGTAGGGATGAGGATCCTCCCGACCCGCCTTCGTTGACAGAGTTCATGTTAGAGATGGAGAGGAACAAGCGTGAGTGTCGGTGTCAAAACCGGCGGATCTCGGGTAGGGGGTCCCGAACTGTGTGTCTAGGTGGATGGTAACAGGAGACAATGGACACGATGTTTTTACCCAGGTTCGGGCCCTCTTGATGGAGGTAAAGCCCTACTCCTGCTTGATTGATATTGATGATATGGGTAGTACAAGAGTTGATCTACCATGAGATCAGAGAGGCTAAACCCTAGAAGCTAGCCTATGGTATGATTGTTGTTCGTCCTACGGACTAAAACCCCCCGGTTTATAGACACCGAAGAGGGTTAGGGTTACACAGAGTCGGTTACAATGGTAGGAGATCTACATATCCGTATCGCCAAGCTTGCCTTCCACGCCAAGGAAAGTCCCATCCGGACATGGGACAAAGTCTTCAATCTTGTATCTTCATAGTCCAGGAGTCCGGCCGAAGATGATAGTTCGGATATCCGGACACCCCCTAGTCCGGGACTCCCTCAGTAGCCCCTGAACCAGGCTTCAATGACGATGAGTCCGGCGCGCATATTTTCTTTGGAATTCCAAGGCGGGTTCCTCCTCCGAATACTTCATAGAAGATTTTGAACACAAGGATAGTGTCCGGCTCTGCAAAATAAGTTCCACATACCATAGTAGAGAGAATAATATTTACACAAATTCAATCTGCTGACGTATTCCGTGCGTGACATCACACCACGGCCAAGCCTTTATTCGAATCATTTTTACTGTCCCACCTCAGCGCGTTTAGCGAGGCGGTTTCCTTGGCACGTCTTGTCAAAGCAGAGATCATGTCCCCTTATTCCGGGATTCTCATCAATACAGGCATGGGTAACCCAACCGCGCCATTGATTATGGCGCTTGGGAGATAAGCGAGTTTTACTAGGTTGGTGGGGACGCATAGTTTCGTCCGTCCATATAAGGTGATAAGGATCCACCTTTTTACCTACGCCTTCTTCCTCCTTTGCTTATCCATTTCCGCACACTCGAGCTCCAGCGCCCCAGTTCACACATCTTGCCTCAACCTTCACCAACCATGTCCGGAGCGGGAGGCAAGTGGATGGCCTCCTCCGCCACGGAGGGGCACATCAAGAGGCTGTGGAAGGCCGGATACTTGTCCGGCGACATCGCGCATCGGCTCCCCGACAAGGGGCAACTCATCCCCACCCCCGGGACCCATGTGAGGGTGGTGTTCCTCACCCACTTCCTCCGCGGACTAGGTTTTCCAATTCACCCATTTGTCCGGGGGCTCATGTTCTACTATGTGGGGACCCTGACTCATAAGTCGAGATCACCGAATGCACGTGTATAGTGATCCCAGAGATCAATGCTCACTGAACACACAGAAGCTAAATAACAAGAGTCTTACATCCATACATACGGTCTTACACAAATTATGACCATTATGGTCAAGTCTTACATTGATAAAGCCTTAAGGGCTGAACATCAAATGAAACACAAGCAACGGAAATCTTCGTCGATAAGTAGAACCCATGCCATCTGCCTTAACCCTACAGGCATTCTGACTGGGAAACGTCCTAGTTCGCATGTTTGTCTCCAAAGAACTCTTCTTCGAACTCCGGTTCTTCCATGCCTGGTCAATTAAATAACCAGTGGCAAGCCAATGAGTACTTTGAATGTACTCGCAAGCAACCCATGTTTTGGTCCAAGATGTAACAATACATGATATAGGTAAATTTTTGCAGAAAGCTAGTTTTGAGTGCAATGACATGTTCAACAACTTGTAAGACATGCATCAAGAGAATTCAAGTAACCATGAGGACAGGTTACAGATATCAACATAAATAGAGTGGGCACCAACCCAACTCAATCATGTCAAGTCCTTTGACTTGACCCAAGTAGTTTTATCAACTCACACACACGGTTGTAAAACTCTGGACATAGTTTAAGCAGCACCGCCCAACTGTCCTTGACCATGGACACGACTATTCGAATAGTTTTACACTCTGTAGAGGTTGCCAACTTTACCCACAAGATCCGGGGAACTTCTGTGTCATCCACAACCCGCGATACCTCAAGTACCCGGGGTAAGCACCCGATCACTATCTTTCCCTAGATGACACTAACATGGAGTCCACTCGATTGGTAGTAACCCCCGTGCCCAACATTTTACATCTTAGAATTGTGGAGCCTCGCTCCCATATTTATCACATACCACTGGCACGGGGTACCAACGGTGTGTCCGGTGCCTCGTAAAAATGTTCTTGGCCACCCTACCTGGCACGACCCCGTCCCGAGAGAGAGCACCAACTCTCTCCCGTCACTGGTAATGCGGGCTCCAAGCTAGTATCGGCCTAGGTAATCAATAATGCCCTTTCCCATACAAGGGTAGAGTGGTTGCGCATGTAAGGTTGGGACAGTCGACAAATCTTAAATCTAATCCGTTTTCGAAAACAACACACACTTTCCTCAGTACACCACTTCGTCATCAAGTGGTTACCCATCTCATCATCTCCCTCGGGCATAAGTGGCACCCGACGGGGTTTTCGAAAAGTCCTTTTAAAATACTTTGTCTCCTTCATCATGCATATACCCGTCCCTTTTTGCGTAGCATCTATTTTAGCATCCTATCTACTCCCACCGGCATAACCCTCATAAAAGGTAGGGTCATGCACAATGCAAGTATCAACGAGGAAGTAACGGTAGCAAACCACCCCATGTGGTTATCATAGTATCATGTCTCTGATGCAAGCAATAAAAGTGCTACATGACATGCATAAAAAGGGTTTCATAGACATGGTCAAAGGGTTGCTTGCCTAGCTCAACAATATCTTCTGGGTCTTCAAAGTCTTCTAGTCCAACTCCTATGTCAGCAACGCAATCTATCGTCGCAAAATAACAACGAGAAAAATAAGGCAATAATAAAACAGAAAAACCAAAGTGCTCAGAAAAATGTCAACTCATTTTTGTTAAATACTAGGGTGAAAACTAAGAAGGGGAAAATTTCTAGTTTTGGATTTGGAGTAGCAGAATAGGAGAAATGGATTTACAAAGGTATATTTAAATGCTTAAAATCACATTTAAATATTTATAGTGAAGAAAAGGTTGTTGGATTTGAATGAAAGTTGCACCATTAAGTAGGTGGGATTTTTACAAGAATTTAGGAACTGGAATTATTTCATTTGGATAAATATTTTATCCTGTGGGATTTTTGGAAGGGTGACAGAAAAAGAAAAAGAAAAGGGCTCTGTGCCTGCTAGGCCAGAATAGCCGCAACGCAGCAGGCCCAGCCAGAGAGGCGGCCCAGCGCACTGGTGCACGCGCGCGCGCCAAGGTTAAACCTGACGGGCAGGGTCCAGGCGTGAGCGAGAGAGAGAGGGGCGATGGAGGGGAGAGGCTGACAGGCGGGGCCTGCCTGTCATCCCTAACCCCGAGTCTAGACGGCCGGCATGCTCACCGGCGATGATGCAGGGCACGGCGAGGTCGGGAGAGGGAACGGCTGGGCTCAGCGTCATCTCACCGTTCGGTTGGTGGTGGTTGCGGTCACCGGGGTAGCCTGGTTCGCCGACGATGAGGTCACGCGGCGGAGGGGCTTCGGCCGTCGACGGTTTCGGCCGTTTCCGGCTGCTACAGAGAGGGGAAACAAGGGGGAAAGGATCAGAGGGCTGCAGGGGTTCCAGATCGAGAGGAAAGAGGGCCAGGGACGGCTTGTACCTCACGAACTCCGGCGACCCGAAGCGGCGGAGCTCGAGCTCGGGCAGCTCTGGAGAGGAACTGAGGGTGCGGGGGGTGTTTTGGGGAGTGGGATAGCGAGTGGTGAGGAGAGGAGGGCTCGGGGAGGCCCTTAAATAGGAGAAAGGCGGGGTGCCGTGGACTCGTGCGCCGGCGAGGTCCTGCTCGTTGCCACAGGGCTCGGGAGGAGCTGGCGCCATGTCTGGGGTGTTGCTGGGCGTGGACTACGCCGAGGGGAGCTAACGGAGAGAGCGGGGACGGGTCAGAGATGCCGCGCGTGTGAGACGCGCCATTGGCGTGCTCGGGGGGCTAGCGCGCGTGCGAGCAGGGGAGAGGGATGGGGAGAGAGGAGGGGGACAGAGGCGTGGCGTGTCACAGACGTCGAGGCGCATCGTCGGGCGCGCTGGGGAGGCCCGAGGTGGCCGGAGGCGGTTGGAAGGGGGCGGCTATAGTGCGGGAGCGCACTGTAGCGTGCTCCAGAGCGCCCAAATGGCCGGCATGGCCATTCTTTATGCAATGTGGGCACGCCCAAAGGTGTCTGGTAGCTCAAGGGGGGAGTAAAGAAGTAGGAGATGGCCTTGGATGCCCTGGGTGGCCAGTAGGAGAAGAGAGAGGTAGAAGAAGAGGGAGAAATGGGTTGTCCAGAGAGAGAAAGTGGGGTTTTACCCATCCAATAATTGAGCTGTGGGTTTGCCATTGTTACTGGAGGTGAAAGGGGACTAGGAGGGGTTGTGGTAAAAAGTGGAGCTCATGGAGATTAGTGGAAGAGCCCCAAACAGGGTTTTTAGTAAACATGCAGAAGGTGTTTGATATGGTTTTGGGGTACTTGCACTAATTTACTCCTTGTGGCACTTGGTAGGGGTGTTTGTCATGACAAAATGACAGGGAAAAAGGAATATGAGCTCATTTGGAAGAGTTTGCTAATGAAACTTTGGCAAACCCTAGAAATTAGCAGAAATGAACTTGTGTAGATCTAGTTGAGCAAATAACTTCTCCTTGATGCACCACTTGGTGTAGTGGCCTCATTTGGTCATGTGAACATGCTCACAAAAGTTGGGGTCAAGGAGAGAAACTTGGCAGTACAAACTTGTTCAAATATGATTTTGGTCAGAGACGGTTTTGGGGCATTTTGGTGAACCAAAATGACTTTAATTGACATGAGGCTTTGCAAGGTGATCACAATATGCACTTGTGACTTGCTGGATTTTCCTTGGATTTTTTTGAAAATATTTCCTGTAGAAATATTTCAAATTCTTGAAATGGGTAGAGATGGTTTTGGGAGGTTTTGTCCAATATTTTGAACATGACCATGTGTTGAAACTCTTATATATGGAAAATATATGTCCACTGAGTTTCCCTGATTTTTGTCAAATATTTTTGAAACAATAAAATAATTTTTCCCTATTAAAGACCATTTCTGGCCTTAAGAAAAAGCTTTTAAATAAAATAGGAAAATAGCTTTTAAAATTATATTTTTGTGGTTTATGGGAGTCCTATATCTAATAGGTCTCAAATATACTTTTTGAAATATTTTTCATACCCCAAATCAAGTACTTGCAGTGCAAACCTCAATTTAGGTCTTTTTGGAAAACTAATTTTTGAAAATACTATTTGGCCAAATTATTTTTGTAAGAAAATACTATATTGCTCTATACACATGGCATGATCATTGGGCAGAAGTTTGGGGGCAAGGAGATGAAGTATATAAGGTGGAGTTGTGTTGACTTTAAAGAGCACTTAAAAAAATCACAGAGAGAAAACCAACTCCAATTAAAAGCCAAATAATGCAAAAGTTTTTGTTGGACCAAACTTTCATGCTTTAATAATGCAAATGAAATGATACAAAATGCAGGGTGTGACAGACCTACCCCCCTTACAAGAATCTCGTCCCCGAGATTCCTAAACTAGGCTTTAAAGAGATACGGAAACTCGGATCTAAGGTAGTCTTCACGTTCCCAAGTTGCTTCTGCTTCAGTGTGGTTGCTCCACTGGACCTTGAAGTACTTGATGGTGCGGCTTCGAGTGTGTCGCTCAGCCTCATCCAAAATGCAGATGGGCCTCTCACGGTAGGTCAAATCAGGCTGAAGGTCAATGGCTTGGTGATTGACGTCCTTGTAGAGATCAGGCTTGACTGGAACTTGGAGGCACTTCCGGAGTTGTGACACGTGGAATACGTTGTGCACATCGGATAGTTCAGGTGGCAGTTCCAACTGGTAAGCCACTTCTCCTCGTCGTTCAGTGATCTTGAAGGGGCCGATGTATCTTGGTGCGAGCTTCCCTTTAACATGGAAACGCTGGGTTCCCTTGAGAGGTGTGACCCGGAGATAGACATGGTCTCCAACTCGGAAGTTCATGTCTCTACGACGTGAGTCAGCGTAGCTCTTCTGCCTTGACTTGGCGGTCTTCAAACGCTCTCTGACAAGCTGGACTTGCTCTTCTGCTTCACGGAGGATATCGGGCCCAAATACTAGTCCTTCTCCGGTTTCTGACCAATTGAGGGGTGTGCGGCATTTCCGTCCGTATAACACCTCAAATGGTGCCATCTGAAGGCTTGACTGATAACTGTTGTTGTAGGAGAACTCGGCAAAAGGGAGGCAATCTTCCCACTTAGCTCCATATGCTAAGACACTGGCTCGGAGCATGTCTTCGAGTATCTAATTCACTCGTTCTGTCTGACCTCCAGTCTGTGGGTGGAAAGCAGTGCTGAAGGACAACTTGGTCCCCATGGCTTCTTGGAACTTCTTCCAGAACCTTGAGGTAAACTGGGTTCCTCGATCTGACACAATCTCCTTGGGAACACCATGAAGGCTTACGATCCTGTTGATGTATAGAGTTGCTAGCTGGTTGCCATCATAGGTAGTCTTAACAGGAATGAAATGGGCTACTTTGGTCAAATGATCGACTATGACCCAGATGGAGTCATGTCCCTTGTTTGACCTAGGTAGTCCAGTGATGAAATCCATTCCGACTTTATCCCATTTCCACTCGGGAACCTTGAGTGGTTGGAGCAATCCAGCAGGTCGCTGATATTCAGCCTTGACTCTTTGGCATACATCACACTTTGCAACATAGGTGGCAATCTCCCTTTTCATCCCGTGCCACCAAAATCTTTCCTTCAGGTCTTGATACATCTTGGTTCCTCCAGGATGGATGGAATACGGGGTGTCATGAGCTTCTTGCAAGATCAGATTCTTGAGCTCAACCTTGTTGGGCACGCAAATGCGATTCCCAAACCACACAACTCCTTGCTCATCCTCTGAGAAACTTGGGGCTTTGCCTGCCTTGATCTTCCTCTTGATGCCTTCAATACTTTCGTGTCCCTTCTGAGCTTCCTTAACATCATCCATCAAGGTAGGCCTAACTTCGAGGTTGGCCAAGAATCCTGGTGCAACCAGTTCCAACCCGAAGCTTTCAAGTTCTCATACAAGGCGGGTAGCTTGTCCTTAAGCATAGCATTCAAGGAACAAGCCTTCCTGCTTAATGCATCTGCTACCACATTAGCCTTCCCAGGGTGGTATTGAACACTGAGGTCATAATCCTTGATCAACTCTAGCCATCTTCTTTGCCTCATGTTCAATTCCTTTTGAGTGAAAATATACTTCAGACTTTTGTGATCCGTGTATATCTCACACCGCTTCCCTAGGAGGTAATGTCGCCATGTCTTCAGGGCATGAACCACTGCTGCTAACTCAAGATCATGAGTAGCATAGTTCTCTTCATGAGGCCGTAGTTGCCTTGAAAGGTAAGCTACGACTCTGCCTTCTTGCATCAGAACACCTCCCAGTCCGGTTCTTGACGCATCACAATATATCACAAACTCCTTGTGTATATCTGGTGTGGCCAGAACTGGGGCGGTGGTCAGTCTCTTCTTCAGCTCCTGGAAGCTCTCTTCGCACTTCGGCGTCCATTCAAACTTCTTGTCCTTCTTCAAGAGCTGAGTCATGGGTCGGGCAATGCTTGAGAATCCTTCAACGAACTTGCGGTAATATCCTGCGAGTCCGAGGAAGCTTCTGACTTCCTTCACATTGCTTGGGGATTGCCATTCAGTCACGGCTTCAATCTTAGCGGGATCGACCGACAATCCTTCTTCGGTCAAAACATGACCCAAGAATCCAACTTCACGCAGCCAAAATTCGCACTTGCTGAACTTGGCATACAGTTGGTGCTCTCGAAGCTTGTCTAGGACCATCCTCAAGTGTTGCTCGTGCTCTTCTTCCGTCTTCGAGAAGACAAGAATGTCATCAATGAAGACAACGACAAACTTGTCCAAATATTCCATGAAGACCTTATTCATGAGATACATGAAGTAAGCTGGGGCATTGGTCAATCCAAAGGACATGACCGTGCACTCATACAGGCCATATCTGGTTACAAATGCCGTCTTCGGAATATCTTGGGGTCTGATTTTCAGCTGGTAGTACCCAGATCTGAGGTCGATCTTGGAGAACACCTTGGCCCCATTGAGTTGATCAAACAGATCTTCAATCTTGGGAAGTGGATACTTGTTCTTGATTGTAACTTCATTGAGGGAGCGGTAGTCAATGCACAAGCGGATGGTACCGTCCTTCTTTGCCACAAACAGAACAGGTGATCCCCAAGGGGAGGCACTAGGGCGGATAAATCCCTTCCTCAACTGCTCTTCCAGTTGCTTCTTCAATTCTGCTAACTCCTCCGATCCCATTCTATAAGGCTTCTTATAGATGGGTCCTGCTCCGGGTATGAGCTCGATGATGAACTCAATGTCTCGGTCAGGAGGCATTCCCGGTAGCTCATCAGGAAAGACATCGGGGTATTCGCATACTACCGGCACTTGCTCCAATCCAACTTCAGTCAGACAGTTGACTTGGTTGGCTTGAGCAGAGGAGGGGTTGGGGGCAAATTTAACTTCGACTCCTTGGTCATTGGTCACAGTGACAGCCCGGTTTGCACAATCTAACAAGCCTTAGTGCTTGATGAGCCAATTCATTCCTAAGATCACATCCAAGCCTTGTGATCTTAAGATGATAAGGTCTGCTAGGAAGTCTACCCCATTAATGATAATCCCGACTCCTTTACATCCTATCTTGGCTCTCATCTCTGCTCCGGGGGTTTGTACCACCATAGGGTTTTTCAGGGGTGTAGGGGTCATGCCACTTTTAATGCAAACTTTTGGGTGACAAATGAATGCGTGGCTCCAGAATCAAACAAGACAGTTGCA
The DNA here is from genome assembly GCF_018294505.1 of Triticum aestivum. Classification (NCBI taxonomy): domain Eukaryota; kingdom Viridiplantae; phylum Streptophyta; class Magnoliopsida; order Poales; family Poaceae; genus Triticum; species Triticum aestivum. Next base: position 231,354,012 of record NC_057795.1, read on the forward strand.
GGTGCTGAATTGACAAGGAACACACCCAGCACGACGTCCGGGTCTTCCTGGGCTTCTTCTATAGTGACATCATTCACACGTCCCTTGCTGTTGTTGGGCGGGTTGCGGGGAGCTTGGTTCCTCGGTGGCATTCCACGGCCTTCTCCTGGGTTCTGCGCATTGGGGCGCGGGGCATCGGCCTTCTTGTTGGGGCAATTCTTGGAGTAGTGTCCTGGCTGACCACATCCAAAGCAAGTGACTTGGTTGGGGTTGCTGCTCTTGCCAGCATTGTTATTGGGGTTGTTATAAGCTAGCCTGGGGTTGGCATACTGCTGATAGGTTGGCTTGACCAGGGCTGGCTGCCACGGGCGAGGCTTCTGGTTGCTGGAGCTACCCTTGCTGATCATCTTGCGCTTACAGGTATCATCCAAAGCACGTCGCTTGTCCTCAAGCATGAGTGCCTTGTTCACCAGATCAGGAAAGGTCGGGCAGTCATACACAACAGCGAGTACTGCAGAGTCTGGTTAAGGCCTTCCATGAAGCACTCCTTTTGGCAGCATTAGTGCTGACATCCTTGGGGGCATACCTTGAGAGAACACTGAACTTCTGCATGTACTCCTTGACAGTGCTACTTCCTTGCTTCAGGGCTCGGAACTCACGCTTCTTAATGGCCATGATTCCAGAAGGATGTGGGCCTTGCGGAATTCTGCTTGAAGTCATTCCAAGTGATGTTTTGCTCAGCATGCATGGCCTTGAATCCATCCCACCAAGCTCTGGCAGTTCCCCCGAGACAGTGGGCAGCATATGCCACCCTCTCACGGTCTTCAGTGCAGCCGACTAGTTCCAACAGTCCTCAATGGTGCGGACCCAGTCGTCTGCATCCAGGGGTTCAGCAGTCTCGATGAAGGTGGGTGGTGCATGCTTCTTGAACTCCACCAACGTGGAACGTCCATTGCCGTGTCCCGCCGGCTGGCGATTGACAGCTTGAGCAATCATCTGGAGGGCTGCAGTGTTGGCTTGGCGTTCCTCTCGGAAGGCTTGGAGAAGCTGAGCCATGTCCATGTTTGGAGGAGGTGGTGGGGTGGAGTCTGTCCTCGGGCTTGGTCCTGGCTGACTCCTGCTTCAGCAGAACCTCCGGCTTCTTGCTGCTGGGTAGAGGTACCAGTACGTGTTACAACAGGCATCCTGTTGGAGCGGTCAAGGTCTCATGATTGGGAAAGATGGGGAAAGCAATATAGATGGGATGCCTAGTAAGGGGGTTGGTATGACACTAATTGTTTTCATGCAAGGGCCAAAAGGGCCAAACACATTCATTAAAGTCCAAATGGGTGATGTAGTCGCTTACAAGTTCCCGAAGGAAAGCACGACGTCCATCAAACACATCAAAAGCAAACACAACACTACATGGTTTCATATGAACCATTACAAGGACTCGACTTCGCATAGGGGTACACGACCTATCCTACCGTAGGGGTTACTAACGGGCATATCCAAGTTGTGAATGATGCCTAAGTGGTGGAATGCTCGGTCGTGTAGTCTGGCTCTTCTGGGTCTTCCTCCTCATCATCAGCATCCTGACTTTCCTCTTCACTTGAAGGGGTGGGGGAGTGGAGGAGCTCAACACGGCGTTGCTTTGCTGGTGGGGTGAAGAGCTTGCGGTAATCCCTTGCGCTCATGCGGTGTTGCTGTGGTGGTTCTCCATCCTTTGGGGGTCTTCCGCCTCTGTATGCGATTGCGGGCTGTCCAGGGGGAGCACCTTCTTTCTTGATCCTATCCGTCTTCACTTGAGCTTGGAGAAGAAGTGCCTTGGTCTCATGAAGTTCCTTTCGGAGCTCCATTGATTCCGAGGCCAAGTGTTGTGCCAAACTATCGGCACAAAGGCTGAAGTAGGTCTGGAATCGGAGTGGAAGTCCTTCTTCTAATGGTGGAGCTGGTGCACTGCTCTCATCCTCACCTTCCTTCCGATAAGGCAAGAAGCGGGTTGCCAACTCGTCTGCCATCTCTGGAAGAAGGTCCCGGAGGCGGGTGAGTGCCTTGAGGGTTGCCGTCTCGACGGCAAGAACCAGAGTTGCCATCTGGGGTCCCTCGAAGAACCAGCTTGTTGGAGAGTCATTAGCCTTCACGATCACTTCCACATGATACTCCGTCTCGGTGTCATTGATCCAATGCTCATGGTAGGTGAAAATGGGGGCTCGGTGAAACTGACACTTCTTGAGGCTATCCTCGAGAAGCACGGGATATCCGGTGGTCAAGAAGTCTTCGGGTACGGCAGCCAGCTACAAAGGTTTAATGGGAGAGGTCAATAAGGGAAATATATCTTGGGTTGGGTAAGCTTTAGAAAATAAGAGAAGTTGAGAAGGTCTCAACCTAACTAACGTCCATGCTAACTAAGGCTTCCTACAGTCAGGATGGCTCTGATACCAGCTCTGTGGGGACCCCGACTCATAAGTCGAGATCACCGAATGCACGTGTACAGTGATCCCAGAGATCAATGCTCACTGAACACACAGAAGCTGAATAACAAGAGTCTTACATCCATACATACCGTCTTACACAAATTATGACCATTATGGTCAAGTCTTACATTGATAAAGCCTTAAGGGCTGAACATCGAATGAAACACAAGCAGCGGAAATCTTCGTCGATAAGTAGAACCCATGCCATCTGCCTTAACCCTACAGGCATTCTGACTAGGAAATGTCCTAGTTCGCATGTTCGTCTCCAAAGAACTCTTCTTCGAACTCCGGTTCTTCCATGCCTGGTCAATTAAATAACCAGTGGCAAGCCAATGAGTACTTTGAATGTACTCGCAAGCAACCCATGTTTTGGTCCAAGATGTAACAATACATGATATAGGTAAATTTTGCAGAAAGCTAGTTTTGAGTGCAATGACATGTTCAACAACTTGTAAGACATGCATCAAGAGAATTCAAGTAACCATGAGGACAGGTTACAGTATCAACATAAATAGAGTGGGCACCAACCCATCTCAATCATGTCAAGTCCTTGACTTGACCCAAGTAGTTTATCCAACACACACACTGGTTTGTAAACTCTGGACATAGTTTAAGCAGCACCGCCCAACTGTCCTTGACCGTGGACACGGCTATTCGAATAGTTTTACACTCTGCAGAGGTTGCACACTTTACCCACAAGATCCGGGGAACTTCCGTGTCATCCACGACCCGCGATACCTCAAGTACCCGGGGTAAGCACCCGATCACTACCTTTCCCTAGACGACACTAACATGGAGTCCACTCGATTGGTAGTAACCCCCGTGCCCAACATTTCACATCTTAAAATTGTGGAGCATCGCTCCCATATTCATCACATACTGGCACGGGGTACCAACGGTGTGTCCGGTGCCCCATAAAAATGTTCTTGGCCGCCCTACCTGGCACGACCCCGTCCCGAGAGAGCGCACCAACAACTCTCCCGTCACTAGTAATGCGGGCTCCAAGCTAGTATCGGTCTAGGTAATCAATAATGCCCTTTCCCATATAAGGGTAGAGTGGTTGCGCATGTAAGGTTGGGACAGTCGACAAATCTTAAATCTAATCCGTTTTCGAAAACAACACACACTTGCCTCGGTACACCACTTCGTCATCAAGTGGTTACCCATCTCATCATCTCCCTCGGGCATAAGTGGCACCCGATGGGGTTTTCGAAAAGTCTTTTGAAAATACTTTGTCTCCATCACCATGCATATTCCCGTCCCTTTTTGCGTAGCACTACTTTAGCATCCTATCTACTCCCACCGGCATAACCCTCATAAGAAGGTAGGGTCATGCACAATGCAAGTATCAACGAGGAAGTACGGTGGCAAACCATCAAAGTGGTTACCACCTCATCATGATTCCATTGCAACAACAATATGGTGCCATATGACATGCATAAAAAGGGTTTCATAGACATGGTCAAAGGGCTGCTTGCCTGGCTCAACAAAGTCTTCTGGGTCTTCAAAGTCTTCTGGTCCAACTCCTTCGTCAGCAACGCAATCTATCGTCGCAAAATAATAACGAGAAAAATAAGGCAATAATAAAACAGAAAAACCAAAGTGCTCAGAAAAATGTCAACTCATTTTTGTTAAATACTAGGGTGAAAACTAAGAAGGGGAAAATTTCTAGTTTTGGATTTGGAGTAGCAGAATAGGAGAAATGGATTTACAAAGGTATATTTAAATGCTTAAAATCACATTTAAATATTTACAGTGAAGAAAAGGTTGTTGGATTTGAATGAAAGTTGCACCATTAAATAGGTGGGATTTTTACAAGAATTTAGGAACTGGAATTATTTCATTTGGATAAATATTTTATCCTGTGGGATTTTTGGAAGGGTGACAGAAAAAGAAAAAGAAAAGGGCTCTGTGCCTGCTGGGCCAGAACAGCCGCAGCGCAGCAGGCCCAGCCAGAGAGGCGGCCCAGCGCGCTGGTGCACGCGCGCGCCAGGTTTAAACCTGACGGGCGGGGCCCAAGCGTCAGCGAGAGAGAGAGGGGCGATGGAGGGGAGAGGCTGACAGGCGGGGCCCGCCTATCATCCCTAACCCCGAGTCCAGACGGCCGGCGTGCTCACCGGTGACGATGCAGGGCACGGCGAGGTCGGGCGAGGGCACGACTAGGCTCAGCGTCGTCTCGCCGTTCGGGTGGTGGTGGTTGCGGTCGCCGGGGTAGCCTGGTTCGCCGGCGACGAGGTCACGCGGCGGAGGGGCTTCGGTCGTCGATGGTTCCGGCCGTTTCCGGCTGCTACAGAGAGGAGAAACAAGGGGGAAGGATCAGAGGGCTGCAGGGGTTCCAGATCGAGAGGAAAGAGGGCCGGGGACGGCCTGTACCTCGCGAACTCCGGCAAGTCGAAGCGGCGGAGCTCGAGCTCGATCTCGAGCTCGGGCGGCTCTTGAGACGAACTGGGGTGCAGGGGGATGTTTTGGGGAGTGGTATAGCGAGTGGTGAGGAGAGGAGGGCTCGGGGAGGCCCTTAAATAGGCGAACGGCGGGTGTGCTGTGGACCCGTGCGCCGGCAAGCTCCTGCTCGTTGCCACAGGGCTCGGGAGGAGCTGGCGCCGTGTCTGGGGTGTTGCTGGGCGTGGACTACGCCGAGGGAAGCTAAGGGAGAGAGCGGGGAGGGGTCAGAGACGCCGCGCGTGTGAGGCCGCTCATTGGAGCTCTCGGGCGGCCGGCGCGCGTGCGAGCTGAGGCGAGAGGAGGGAGAGGGAGGAGGGGGACCACGCTGTGGCGTGTTGAGGACGTCGAGGAGCATCGTCGGGCGCGCTGGGGAGGCCCGAGGTGGCCGGAGGCGGTTGGAAGGGGGCGGCTACAGTGCGGGAGCGCACTGTAGCGCGCTCCAGAGCGCCCAAATGGCCGGCATGGCCATTCTTTATGCAATGTGGGCGCGTCCAAAGGTGTCTGGTAGCTCAAGGGGGAGTAAAGAAGTAGGAGATGGCCTTGGATGCCCTGGGTGGCCAGTAGGAGAAGAGAGAGGTAGAAGAAGAGGGAGAAATGGGCTGTCCAGAGAGAGAAAGTGGGGTTTTACCCATCCAATAATTGAGCTGTGGGTTTGCCATTGTTACTGGGGTGAAAGGGGACTAGGAGGGGTTGTGGTAAAAAGTGGAGCTCATGGAGATTAGTGGAAGAGCCCCAAACAGGGTTTTTAGTAAACATGCAGAAGGTGTTTGATATGGTTTTGGGGTACTTGCACTAATTTACTTCTTGTGGCACTTGGCAGGGATGTTTGTCATGACAAAATGACAGGGAAAAAGGAAGATGAGCTCATTTGGAAGAGTTTGCTAATGAAACTTTGGCAAACCCTAGAAATTAGCAGAAATGAACTTGTGTAGATCTAGTTGAGCAAATCACTTCTCCTTGATGCACCACTTGGTGTAGTGGCCTCATTTGGTCATGTGAACATGCTCACAAAAGTTGGGGTCAAGGAGAGAAAGTTGGTAGTACAAACTTGTTCAAATATGATTCTGGTCAGAGAGGGTTTTGGGGCATTTTGGTGAACCAAAATGACTTTAATTGACATGAGGCTTTGCAAGGTGATCACAATATGCATTTGTGACTTGCTGGATTTTCCTTGGATTTTTTGAAAATATTTCCTGTAGAAATATTTCAAATTGTTGAAATGGGTAGAGATGGTTTTGGGAGGTTTTGTCCAATATTTTGAACATGACCATGTGTTGAAACTCTTATATATGGAAAATATATGTCCACTGAGTTTCCCTGATTTTTGTCAAATATTTTTGAAACAATAAAATAATTTTTCCCTATTAAAGACCATTTCTGGCCTTAAGAAAAAGCTTTTAAATAAAATAGGAAAATGGCTTTTAAAAATATATTTTTGTGGTTTATGGGACTCCTATATCTAATAGGTCTCAAATATACCTTTTGAAATATTTTTCATACCCCAAATCAAGTACTTGCAGTGCAAACCTCAATTTAGGGGTTTTTGGAAAACTAATTTTTGAAAATACTATTTGGCCAAATTATTTTTGTAAGAAAATACTATATTGCTCTATACACATGGCATGATCATTGGGCAGAAGTTTGGGGCAAGGAGATGAAGTATATAAGGTGGAGTTGTGTTGACTTTAAAGAGCACTTAAAAAATCACAGAGAGAAAACCAACTCCAATTAAAAGACAAATAATGCAAAAGTTTTTGTTGGACCAAACTTTCATGCTTTAATAATGCAAATGAAATGTTACAAAATGCAGGGTGTGACATACTACGGCCTGGATTTCCATGATTTGGCCCCGAATTTCGGCCTCGACATCTTGGCGTTCATCGTCGTGTGCGAGGCCTTCCTCCGCATCAAGCCCCACTTCGGCTTATGGCTGAAGACCTTCAATGTCAAGCCGAAGGTAGTGGGGGGCCAGCAGGCGGAGTGTGGAGGCGCCATGGTGGGCAAGATGCCCAACGTTATATGGCTCGAGGGTTCCTTCGTGGGAACCATCAAAGGGTGGCAATCGGGGTGGTTCTACATCACCGAGCCGCGTGACCCTAAATGGGCAGCAGCCCCGAGTTCTGATCTGGCATCCCCACACGGCTCACCTCCTGGAAAGAGAAGGGCCTAACATGGGGTAATTCGGAAGTGCTGACCGGACTCCAAACCTGCGTCCAAAACCTTGTGAACAAGAAGATCAAGCTCGTCAACGTAGTCCAGGTCATGCTCATCCGCCAGATCCTCCCGTGCCAACAACGGGCCTTCAGCCTGTGGGAGTTTGATCCGGCACAACACCAAACCTTGAGCAGGCTCTTCGACACTATGTACGAAGATGCCTAGGGTGCTGTTCAAGGGCGCCGAGGCTCCCGCATCCGCTACCGAAGATCGCGGATTCAGCTCGCAGCGTCAAACCGGTGAGGTAAGCTACTTTACCCTTTACAGGACACTTCTTTTCCATAGTTTGACTCTATGCGGGATCTGAACTCCCTTACCTTTGACAGGCCTGGTAGAAGAAGTCCGAGCAGGTTAACTGTCTGGCTCCCTTGCCAGAAGACCCAGCGGATGCTCGATTGATGGGGCTGCTGGTTCCGGCACCTCACGTGGTGCCGGAGAAGAAGGCCACGGGAACTCGAAAGAGTTCCCGACACCAGGTGTTGTCGGACTCATCGTCCGACGACTCCGAGGCGGACTCCTCCCGCGAAGGCGAGGAGGAGGAAAAAGAGGCCTCTCCCCCAGCGGGGGGAGAGAAGAAAAGGAAGGCCGCCCCAACGGGGGAGGCCGAAGGGTCCAAGAAGGGAAGGACCCTCCCTCCGGACTACTCCACCAATGCCGACGACGATGAAGAGGAGTGGCCACCAAGGACTAAGCCCCTAGAGACTTTGTAAGTGTCCGGATACCAGAATAACTCATGGTGTTTCGTTTGTCGCATAGAATCTCTTAACGCCGAATATAACCCTGCAGCCTGCCCAAGGACGGGCTCGACACTTCAACGAGCGGCTCCCTGGCTTCGTTGGACGTGAATAGCACTTCACTTGCGGTCGTCTCCTCTCCCCGTGTTGCGGATGACGCTGAGGTGGGGTCCCAAAAGGGGCCCAGCTAGGAGGAGGGGGTCCCGGAGGTGCCGCAAGGCAACCTCCCGGACTCTAGGCACGAGGGGGATCAAACCCCAAAGGGCTCTAAGTCCGGCCCTGGGCCGGACCCCGCACCGGAACCTTCAGTGGTTCCGGAGCCCAGCGGGCAGCCCCTTCATGAGAAGGGTGAGACTGCGACACCGGTGACCTCCGTCCAACCGGAGGCACCGGATAATTTGCTGGAGGCGCTTAAAGGCGCCTCCATCGACGAGGAGCACCGCACTGTTATGAGTGTGGTGATCCAGAAAGTTCAGTCCGCCAAGAGCGGGCTGACTGAAGCCTGTGCCAGCCTTCTAACAGGCTTTGAGGTATGTATTAAGATATGTAAAAATATTACCGCATAGACAGTAGCCCCTGATGCTCAGTTTGGTGTTCGGAAAGAAAAGCCGAATTGAGGATCTAAAAAGATGTACACAGGAGTCTAACATAAGTATGTCAATATGGGAATGCAGGCTGCGCTGCTGACCTCTGCCGCACTGACTGCGGAGGTCAATGCATTGAAGCAGAGCCTCGAGCGGTTCGAGAACAAGCTCGGCCTTGCCAAGAAGCAGCTCGAGGACAAGGAAGGTAAGTAATACCTTATGGAAGTATATAAAAAATGTGGTTGCAAAAAATAACAGGAATAACGTGAGAATTGTAGGGGCCACGAACGAGGTGGCGACCCTGAAGGAAGCGGTGTCCAGGGCCGAAAGCAATGCGGCCGCGGAACGCATCGAGCGAGAGAAGCATGACGCGCGGGTGGTGGAGGTGCGGCAAGAGCTCCAGGCTCTCGGGGAAAACACGAGAGGTTGGAGCGTGACTCAAAGACTCGAGAGTCCGAGCTCGCCTTGGCTCTTGAGAGCGCCAAAGCCGCTAAGACCGAAGCCCAAAAAGCAATCCAGGAAATTGAGGCAATAAAGAAGATAGCGGCGGGTAAGGCATTCTTCATGCAAAGCAAGCACGTGAAAGTGAATTACTTGTTACTTACCCGAATCCAGAGCTCTCCAGGAGCATTCGCAGATCTGCCCCGTAGTCTGTCCGACGCTGCCGCATTCTACCGGGCCGAGGAAGGGAGCTCGACGGAGAAGGTGTTCTGGTCTCAGTATGCTGAGGCCAGACACCCGGTGCCCTTGAGCGACCAGCTGAAGCAGGTGGTCGAGCTCCATAAGGTGGCCAAACAGGCCATGAAGGGCCTCATAGTTCGGCTGTGGCCGAAGGAGGCCATGCCTGGGAGCTACTTCGGGCTGGTGAGGCAGCTGGTGGACGCCTGTCCATGGATTGAAGTCGTCAAGAACTCCCTCTGTATCGAAGGTGCCCGTAGGGCCCTTGCCCGTGGTAAAGTGCACTGGGGCAAGATGGACGCTGAGAAGCTTGTGACGGACGCTCCACCGCCGGGCAGGGAGTATCGCAAGACCGAGATGTATTATGCGGGCGCCCTGAAGGGTGCCCGCCTTATAGCGGGTGAATGCTCCAAAGATATAATTTTTGAGTAAACTCGCATTTGTTATCCTGTACACTTGAAAACTTGTTCAAATGCGCTAAGCAACGCTTGTGAATTTAAAATATTACCTTCTGTGCGGCCGTTTATTAAATTTGAGAGATGGCGAGTCATCGGCTTCTGCCCCCATGCCACGAGTGCTGGGGTGTTTGGGATAAACTTGAGCGCTCTTTTTCCCATTCTTGGGTCCTTCGAGGGAGGCGCTCAACGCAACGAACAAGGCAACCGGACTATAATGCTTGAACACTCTCACTTAGCCATAGAATTCTATAATTTTAAATTTCGGCGAAGCCCCTAGTATTCGGAAGATCGAGTTCGGGGTGCTATCCACGCGTGGGCCGGACAAAGCCGACTCCTCGCTCTAAGCGGCATAAGTCTTTAGGGACTCGAAAAACCTCTCGAACAGCGACCGGCTCTCGCCTTATCATGACGGTCAGTTTTAGCTTTCTCCACTAAGGTGCTTAACCCAGCTCAACCGGGGCACAATCGCAGTGGTTCTCCCAGCGCTACCTTAGCCGATATAACGGAACATAAGGTACCAAAACATGGGAGCCGGGCAAACCCAACTATTGACCCAAGACATGATTCGGAGCCGATGCATATAATGCTATAAGTTCGGGGTGCCGCACTTGTGAAAGTGTTCGGACTTATCACACCATATTTTGGGGTACTTAAGCCCCTGGTGTATTTGGCCATACCAAAACGTACGGGTGCAACATGTCATAAGTGAACATGTATAGATAAAATAAAAAAGGAATGCAATAATAGGCAAAAGCTATGCATTGTTTATTCAAAAAAGCTGCGGTAAAAGCAGAACGATACAAATAGTGCGATAAGCAAGGGATGGGACTATTTGACATGTCTCCCTCCAGGAGCGAGCTGCGGGATGTTATGTAAAATAAGTATACTGCTCGTTATAGAGACCACCTGGACACTCGACATAGCTTTCTGCTTCCCTGGCTGTTGCATCGTGTGTTCGGCAATTCTACTGCCGAACAGGGCTTCTTGAGAAAGGAGTCCTGAAAGTAAGAGAAAAAAGAAGAATGACACAATTGGGAGCCCCTCGTGCGGTTGAGCCGCATTCTGGGCCTGCCGTGGTCGTACCCCTCCCCCTATGCCCATGGTATTTCCAGAGCGTAATTATGTACACGTAATACTGGTTTCGCTATTTTGCAAGGGCTGGGTTGGGGCCGCATTTCTACGCGTGCTCGGAACGTGCCAGGCGGTCTTGTTGTTGGTTACTCCGGGCGCGCTTGACGGTGTCCGGCCATTTAATAGCCGGACTCAAGAATTGCCTTAAGAGGCTGCTTTGTACTTCAGCCGCGAGGGCCGCCGTATGCTCCTCCGTTTGGAGAGAGCGTTCGGTGTTTCCGTTGACCGTAATGACTCCTCGAGGGCATGGCATCTTGAGCTTGAGGTATGCATAGTGCGGCACCGCATTGAACTTTGCAAATGCGGTTCGTCCGAGCAGTGCATGATAGCCGCTGCGGAACGGGACTATGTCGAAGATTAATTCCTCGCTTCGGAAGTTATCCGGTGATCCGAAGACCACTTCAAGTGTAACTGAGCCTGTACAGTTGGCCTCTACACCTGGTATGACGCCTTTGAAGGTCGTCTTTGTGGGTTTAATCCTTGAGGGGTCTATGCCCATCTTGCGCATTGTATCCTGATAAAGCAGGTTTAGGCTGCTGCCGCCGTCCATCAGGACTCTAGTGAGGTGAAATCCGTCAACGATTGGGTCTAGAACCAATGCGGTGAATCCGCCATGGCGGATGCTAGTGGGGTGGTCCCTTCGATCAAAAGTGATCGGACAGGAGGACCACGGATTGAACTTTGGGGCGACTGGCTCCATCGCATATACGTCCCTTAGTGCATGCTTCCGCTCCCTTTTGGGTATGTGGGTTGCGTATATCATGTTCACCGTCCGCACTTGTGGGGGAAAGCCCTTCTGTCCTCTATTGTTCGGCGGCCGGGGCTCCTCCTCGTCATCGCTATGCAGCCCCTTGTCATTGTTTTCGGCAGTTAGCTTGCCTGCCTTCTTGAACACCGAACAATTCCTGTTGGTGTGGTTGGCTGGTTTTTCGGGGGTGCCGTGTATCTGGCACGAGCGATCGAGTATTCGGTCCAAATTGGACGGTCCTGGAGTATTTCTTTTGAATGGCTTTTTCTGCTGATCGGATTTGGAGCCTCTGAATCCGGCATTGACTGCCGTATCCTCAACATTATCGCCATTAATGTGGCGCTTGTGCTTGTTGTGATGCAACCTGCCGTTGCTGTCCTTGGTATCCGAATTACCAGGGCTCTTGGTCATGTTGTTACTACGAGCTAGCCAGCTATCCTCTCCCGCGCAGAAGCGGGTCATGAGTGTTGTGAGGGCTGCCATGGATTTCGGCTTTTCCTGTCCTAGGTGCCGGGCAAGCCACTCGTCGCGGATGTTATGTTTGAAGGCTGAAAGGGCCTCTGCATCCGGACAGTCGATGATTTGATTTTTCTTGGTTAGGAACCCTATCCAAAATTGTCTGGCTGATTCCTCTGGCTGTTGAATTATGTGGCTTAGGTCATCGGCGTCTGGTGGTCGCACATAGGTGCCCTGGAAGTTGTCGAGGAATGCGGCTTCCAAGTCTTCCCAACAACCGATTGACTCTGCTGGCAAGCTGTTAAGCCAATGTCGAGCTGGTCCTTTAAGCTTGTGTGGGAGGTATTTGATGGCGTGTAGATCATCACCGCGGGCCATGTGGATATGGAGGAGATAGTCCTCGATCCAGACCACAGGATCTATTGTGCCATCGTATGATTCAATGTTTACGGGGTTGAAACCCTCAGGGATTTGATGATCCATCACTTCGGCTGTGAAGCATAGTGGGTGTGCGGCGCCTCTGTATTGGGCTATATCACGACGCAGCTCAAATGAGCTTTGTCTACTGTGTTTGGCCCGGCCGGAATTGCCATATCTGGCGTGACGGTTATCATCACGTATCGTGGGGCGCCCACGTGATCCGTAGATCGATCTTGTTTGCCTTGCCTTGTCCTCCAGTATATCCCGTAGGTCTGGCGCGTTCTACCACGTCTTGGTATTTTTTGAGCGGCGCCGGCGTGCGGCTTGAGTGGAGGGCCGAAAGGCCTCTCTGTCGCGGCCACGAGGTGGCCGGTCGGCCATATCATGCACTAGTGATGTAGGTTGAGGTGCTTCCTCCGCTAATTGGGGTAGCAGCCTGCGTTTTGGGTAGCTCTTGGAGGGGCGTTCGAGCTCATATTCTTCGGCCGCAAGGACTTCAGTCCATCTGTCGGCTAGCAAGTCTTGGTCAGCTCTAAGCTGTTGTTGCTTTTTCTTGAGGCTGCTTGCCGTGGCCATAAGCCTGTGTTTGAAACGCTCTTGTTCGACGGGATCCTCAGGCACGACAAATTTGTCGTCGTCGAGGCTTGCCTCGTCTTCAGAGGGAGGCATGTAATTATCGTCCTCTACCTCTCTGCCTGCCGCTCTCTCATGAGGGCTGGCCTCTCCATCCTCCTGCACTGAATCTTGCTGGAGGGGATTGTCTTTGGCACTGTCATGTGTGTTATTGTCTCCGGTGCCAGAATTACCATTTTTACTGTGGCGGGATTTAGAGCGGCGTCGCTGACGCCGGCGCTTAGGCTGTTTCGTGGAGGGGTCATCCTCCGTTGTTCCATCGCCATTCCCATCTTTTGGGATGTCCACCATGTAAACGTCGTATGACGAGGTGGCTTTCCAGTGCCCTGTAGGTGCTGGTTCTTGGTTGTCTCCTGCATCGTCGTCCATACCGTCGATGTCTTCAGAGTCGAAGTCGAGCATGTCGGTTAAATCATCGACAGTGGCTACGAAGTGGGTGGTGGGTGGGCTTTGAATTTCTTCGTCGTCCGCATCCCAACCTTCCTGACCATAGTCCGGCCAGGGCTCTCCTAATAAAGAGAGAGACTTTAGTGAATTCAGGATGTCGCCAAAGGGCGAGTGCTGAAAGATGTCCGCGGCAGTGAACTCCATGATCGGCGCCCAATCGGATTCGATTGGTAGGGGCGCGGAAGGTTCGGAGTCCGGAGAGGAGCCCGACACCTTGGAGTCACGAGCTTCGCAAAGGACAGGGTTGGTGTTCGGCTCGATCGCCGTAGAGATTGCAGCCCCCGAGGCGGTGTCCAGCCACCCGTCCTCGATCGGCGCAGTCGGCTCTGAGCTAAGGGTCGGAGTGGACACTGGTGCGGCCTCCAGGGCACTATCCGACGGCAGAGCTAGATCATACCCTTCGTGACGGAGGGAGTCCCGGACTAGGGGGTGTCTGGATAGCCAAACTATCATCATCGGCCGGACTCCAAGACTATGAAGATACAAGATTGAAGACTTCGTCCCATGTCCGGATGGGACTTTCCTTGGCGTGGAAGGCAAGCTTGGCGACACGGATATGTAGATCTCCTACCATTGTAACCGACTTTGTGTAACCCTAGCCCTCTCTGGTGTCTATATAAACCGGATGGCTTTAGTCCATAGGACGAACAACAATCATACCATAGGCTAGCTTCTAGGGTTTAGCCTCCTTGATCTCGTGGTAGATCCACTCTTGTAACACATATCGTCAATATTAATCAAGTAGGACGTAGGTTTTTACCTCCATCAAGAGGGCCCGAACCTGGGTAAAACATCGTGTCCCTCGTCTCCTGTTACCATCCGCCTAGATGCACAGTTCGGGACCCCCTACCCGAGATCCGCCGGTTTTGACACCGACATTGGTGCTTTCATTGAGAGTTCCTCTGTGTCGTCACCGATAGGCTCGATGGCTTCTTCGACCATCATCAATGACGCAGTCCAGGGTGAGACCTTTCTCCCCGGACAGATCTTCGTATTCGGCGGCTTTGCACTACGGGCCAATTCGCTTGGCCGTCTGGAGCAGATCGAAAGCTACGGCCCTAGCCGTCAGGTCAGATTTTGAAGTTTGAACTTCACGGCTAACAGCCGCGGGGACTTGATCCTCGATGGATTCGAGCCACAGCCGAGCGTGCCGTGCTGTCATGGCGAGCATGGTTTAGCTCTACAGCCAGACAGTACCCTGGAGGCCGCACTCGAACCCGCTCCGATCTTCAATTCGGAGCCGGCTGCGTAGATCGAGGACGGATGGCTAGACACCGCCTCAGGGGCTGCAACCTCTATAGCGATGGAGCCGAACAATGACCTTGTCCCTCATGAAGCTCGTGACTCCGAGGTGCTGGACTCCTTGCCGGACTCTGAACCTCCAGCGCCCTCTCCGATCGAATCCGATCGGGCGCCAATCATGGAGTTCACCGCAGCGGACATCTTTCAACACTCACCTTTTGGCGACATCATGAGATTGCTAAAGTATCTCTCGTTATCAGGAGAGCCCTGGCCGGACTGCGGCCAAGACAGTTGGGATGCGGACGACGAAGAAATTCAAAGCCCACCCACCACCCACTTGGTAGCCACTGTCGACGATCTAACCGACATGCTAGACTACGACTCCGAAGACATCAACGGTATGGACGAAGATGCCGGAGACAACCAAGAACCAGCGCCTACCGGGCACTGGAAAGCCACCTCATCATATGACATATACATGGTGGATATCCCAAAGGATGGGAATGGCGAAGGAATAGAGGAGGATGACCCCTCCAAGAAACAGCCCAAGCGCCGGCGTCAGTGGCGCCGCTCTAAATCCCGCCACAGCAAGAATGAAGATTCCGGCACCGGAGACAATAATACACCGGACAGTGCCGAAGACAACCCACTCCAGCAAGATCCAGCGCAGGAGGATGGAGACGCCAGCTCTCATGAGAGACCGGCAGAAGAAGAGGTAGAGGATTATATGCCTCCGTCCGGAGACGAAGCAAGCCTCGACGACGATGAATTCATCATGCCTAAGGATCCCGTCGAACAAGAGCGTTCTAAACGCAGGCTTATGGCCACGGCGAACAGCCTCAAGAAAAAGCAGCAACATCTTAGAGCTGATCAAGATCTGCTAGCCGACAGATGGATTGAAGTCCTCGCGGCCGAAGAGCATGAGCTCGAACGCCCCTCCAAAAACTACCCTAAACGCAAGCTGCTCCCCCGATTAGAGGAAGCGTATGAACCCGCATCACCAGGAGACAATACGGCTGACCGACCACCCCGTGGTCGCGACAGAGAGGCCTCTAGGCCCTTCACTAGACCCGTACCCCGGCATCGCTCGAAAAGCACAAGGCCATAGGGGAATGCTCTGGACTTGCGAGATATATTGGAGGATAAGGCAAGACAAACAAGATCGATCTATGGATCGCGTGGGCGCCCCACGGTATGTGACGACAGCCGTCGCGCCGAACACAGTAAGTCCAGTCGGGTCGAACAAAACAGACAAAGTTCTTCTGAGCTCTGTCGTGATATCGCCAGTACAGAGGCGCCACACACCCACTATGCTTCATAGATGAAGTAATGGATCATCAAATCCCCGAAGGGTTTAAACCCGTGAATATTGAATCTTACGATGGCACAACAGACCCCGCGGTTTGGATCGAAGACTATCTTCTTCACATCCACACGGCCCGCGGTGACGATCTTCACGCCATCAAATATCTCCCCCTCAAGCTTAAAGGACCAGCCCGGCATTGGCTTAACAGCTTGCCAGCAGAGTCAATTGGGAGTTGGGAAGACCTGGAAGCCGCATTCCTTGATAACTTCCAAGGTACGTATGTGCAACCACCAGACGCTGACGACCTAAGCCACATAATTCAACAGCCAGACGAATCGGCCAGACAATTCTGGACACGGTTCTTAACCAAGAAAAACCAAATCGTCGACTGTCCAGATGCGGAGGCCCTCCCGGCCTTCAAGCATAACATCCGCGACGAGTGGCTTGCCCGGCACCTGGGACAGGAAAAGCCGAAATCCATGGCAGCCCTCACATCACTCATGACCCGCTTTTGCGCGGGTGAGGACAGCTGGCTAGCACGCAGCAACAACCTCAGCAAAAATTTTGGCAGTCCGGATTTCAAGGACCGAAATGGCAGGTCGCGTCGTAACAAAAACAAGCGCCGCATCAACAGCGACAATAGTGAGGATACGGCAGTCAATGCCGGATTCAGAGGCTCTAAACCCGGTCAGCGGAAAAAGCCATTCAAAAGAACAACTCCGGGTCCATCCAATTTGGACCGAATACTCGACCGCTTGTCCCAGATACATGGCACCCCGAAAAGCCAGCTAACCACACCAATAGGGACTGTTGGGTATTCAAGCAGGCAGGCAAGTTAATTGCCAAAAACAATGACAAGGGGCTGCATAGCGATCACGAGGAAGAGACCCGACTGCCGAACAATAGAGGACAGAAGGGTTTCCCCCCACAGGTGCGGATGGTGAACAAGATATACGCAACACACATACCTAAAAGGGAGCGGAAGCGTGCACTCAGGGATGTATACGCGATGGAGCCAGTCGCCCCGAAGTTCAATCCATGGTCCTCTTGCTCGATCACTTTTGACCGAAGGGACCACCCCACCAGCATCCGCCACGGCGGATTCGCCGCATTGGTCTTAGACCCAATCGTCGATGGATTTCACCTTACCAGAGTCCTGATGGACGGCGGCAGCAGCCTGAACCTGCTCTATCAGGATACAGTGCGCAAAATGGGCATAGACCCCTCAAGGATTAAACCTACCAAGACGACCTTTAAAGGCGTCATACTAGGTGTAGAAGCCAATTGTACAGGCTCAGTTACACTGGAAGTGGTCTTCGGATCCCCGGATAACTTCCGAAGCGAGGAGTTAATCTTCGACATAGTCCCGTTCCGCAGCTATCATGCCTTGCTCGGACATACCGCGTTTGCAAAGTTCAACGCAGTTCCGCACTACGCATACCTCAAGCTCAAGATGCCAGGCCCTCGAGGAGTCATCACGGTCAACGGAAACACTGAACGTTCTCTCCGAACGGAGGAACACACAGCGGCTCTCACGGCAGAAGTACAATGCAGCCTCTTAAGGCAATTCTCGAGTCCGGCCGTTCAGCGGCCGGACATAGCTAAGCGCGCCCGAAGTAACCTACAACAAGACCACCTAGCACGTTCCGAGCACGCGTAGCAGTGCGGCCCCAACCCCAGCCCCTGCAAAACGTCAAAACAGGTCCTTCGCGTACACCATTACGCTCTGAAGATACCATGGGCATGGGGAGAGGGGCACGACCACGATAAGCCTAGACTGCGGCTTAACCACACCAGGGGCTCTCAAGTGTGTCGTTCTTTTTTTTCTTTTTACCTTTTATTTTTTAACCACAGGACTCCGTTCGTCAGAAGCCCTGTCCGGCAGCAGACCTGCCGAACTCACGATGCAATAGCCAGGGAAGGATAAAGGATACAACAAACATACAGGTCGTCTCCATTACGAGCATTTTTATACACCAATCTGCAGCCTACCCCTGGAGGGGGACATGTTTAACAGTCCCATCCCTTGCTTATCGCACTATTTGTATCGTCCTGCATTCATAGCAGCACTTATTGAATAAAACAATGCAGCACCTTTTTGCTTATAATTGCATTTCTTTTCATACATATGTTCATTTACGACATGTCGCATCCGTACACTTTGGTATGGTTAAAACACACCAGTGGCTTATGTTTCCCGCATCATGGTGTGATAAGTCCGAACACTTTCACAAGTGCGGCACCCCGAACTTATAGCATTATATGCATCGGCTCCGAATCATGTCTTGGGTCAATAGTTGGGTTTGCCCGGCTCCCATGTTTTGGTACCTTACGTTCCGTTGTATCGGCTAAGGTAGCACTGGGAGAACCACTGCGATTGCGCCCCAGTTGAGCTGGGTTAACGCCTCAGTGGAGAAAGCTAAAACTGACCGTCATGATGAGGCGAGAGCCGGTCGCTGTTCGAAGAGGTTTTTGCGAGTCCTTAGAGACTTATGCCGCTTAGAGCGAGGAGCCGGATCTTGTCCGGCCCAGGCGTGGATAGCGCCCCAAATTCGGCCTTCCGAAGACTAGGGGCTTCGCCGAAACTTAAAATTATAGAATTCTACGGCTAAGTGAGAGTGTTCAAGAATTATAAGTCTGGTTGCCTTGTTCGCTGTGTTGAGCGCCTCCCTAGATGGACCCAAAAATGGGAACAAGAGTGCTCAAGTTTATCCCAAACACCCCAGCACTCGTGGCATGGGGGCTGAAGCCGACGACTTGCCATCTCTCAGATTTGATAAACAGCCGCACAGAAGGTAATATTTTAAATTAACAAGCGTTGCTTAGTGCATATGAACTAAGTTTTCAGCGCACAGGATAACAAAATGCGAGTCTACTAAAAAATTACATCTTTGGAGCACTCCCCCACAATAGTGCGGGCGCCCTTCAGCACACTCTTTTAATACATCTCGGGCGTGCGATGCTCCTTGCCCTTTGGTGGCGGGTCCGTCACAAGCTTCTGGGCATCCATCTTGCCCCAACGCACCTTTGCACGGGCAAGGGCCCGACGGGCACCCTCAATATAGGCGGAGTGCTTGATTACTTCAACCCACGGGCACGCATCCACCAGCCGCCGCACCAGGCCGAAGTAGCTCCCGGGCATGGCCTCCTTAGGCCACAGCCGAACTATGAGGCCCTTCATGGCCTGTTCGGCTGCCTTGTGGAGCTCGACCAGCTGCTTCAGCTGGTCGCTAAGGGGCACCGGATGTCCGGCCACAGCATACTGAGACCAGAAGACCTTCTCCGTCGAGCTCCCCTCCTCGGCCTGGTAGAATGCGGCAGCATCGGACACGCTGCGAGGAAGATCTGCGAACGCTCCTGGAGAGCTCCGAATTCGGGTAAGCAACAGGTAATTAACACTCACATGCTTACTTTGCATGAATAATAACTTACCCGCTGCTATTTTCTTCACTGCCTCAATCTCCTGGAGGGCCTTGTAGGCTTCGGCCTTAGCGGCTTTGGCACTCTCAAGAGCCGTTGCAAGCTCAGACTCTCGAGTCTTTGAGTCACGCTCCAGGCTCTCATGTTTTTTCACGAGATCCTGGAGCTCTTGATGTACATCCGCCACCCGCACCTCCTGCTTCTCTCGCTCGGTGCACTCCGCGGCCGCATTGCGTTTGGTCGCGGCCACCGCCTCTTTCAGGGTCGCCACCTCATTAGTGGCCCCTGCAATACCCAAGTTATCCTTGTCATTCTTTTGCAACCAAAATCCTTTTCTGTAAGGTACAATTTTAATAAGGTGTTACTCACCTTGCTTGTCCTTGAGCTGCTTCGTGGCATGGCCGAGCTCGTTCTCGGACCGCTCGTGGTTTTCCTTCAAAGTATTGACCTCCGCAGTCAGTGCGGAGAGGTCAGCAGCGCAGCCTGCAATCCCATATTGACATATTTATTATGACTCCTGCGTATATCTTTTTAGATCCTTAGTCCGGCATTTCTTCCTGAACACCGAACCGAGCAACAGGGGCTACTGTCTATGCGGTACCATTTTATACATATTGAAATTCTTACCTCAAAGCCTGTTAGAAGGATGCTGCAGGCTTCAGTCAGCCCGCTCTTAGGGAGCTGCACCTTCTGAATCACTGCACTCATAACAGTGCGGTGTTCCTCTTCGATGGAGGCGCCATTGAGCGCCTCCAGCAAGCTATCCGGCACCTCCGGTTGGACAGAGGCTGCCGGCGTCACAGTCTTGCCCTTCTTACAAAGGGGTCGCCCGCCGGACTCCGGAGCCACTGTGGGTTCCGGGGCCGAGTCCGGTGCAAAGTCCGGGAGGTTGTCCTGCGACATCTCCGGGCCCTCTCCTCCTGGTGGGTCCCTTCCTGGGATCCCACCTCGGCATCGTCCGCGTCACAGGGGGTGGAGGCAGTCGGAAGAGAATCCATATCCGACGCACCTAAGGACCCGCTCGATGAAGCGGGAAGATCATCCTTAGGCAGACTGCAGGGTTGTATGCGGCATTAGAAAGACATTATGTGGCGAAAAATATAAACCTTGAAGTTATTCGGGAGTCCGGATACTTACGATCTCGCCAGGGGCTTGGCCCTTGGAGGCCAGTCCTCGTCGCCGTCACTGGCGTTGGCGGAGCAGTCCGGGGGAAGAGTTTCTCCCTTCATGGACCCTTCGGCCTCCCTTGTTGGGGAGGCCTTCCTTTTCTTCCCCCCCCCCTCGCTGGGGGAGAGGCTTTCTTCTTCTCCTCCTCGCCTTGGTGGGAGGAGTCGGCCTCGGATTCATCATCCGATAGCACCTGAAAACGGGAACTCTTCCGAGTCCCCGTGGCCTTCTTCTTGGCCTTCTTCTCCGGCACCACGTGGGGTGCCGGAGCCAGCAGCCCCGTTAGGCGGGCGTCCGCTGGGTCCTCTGGCAATGGGGCCGGACAGATAGTCCGTTCGGCCTTCGCCAGCGAGTCTTGTCAAAGGTAAAGGGAGTTTAGATCCCGCATATAATCAAAGTATGGAAAACAAGTGGCAAAATCACTTACCTCGTCGGCTGGACGCTGCGAGCGGAATCCGCGATCTTCGGTAGCGGATGCGGGAGCCTCGGCGCCCTTGAACAGCACCTTCCAGACATCTTCGTACGTAGTGTCGAAGAGCCCGCTCAGAGTCTGGTGCTGCGCCGGATTGAACTCCCACATGTTGAAGCCCCGTCGTTGGCACGGGAGAATCCGGCGGATGAGCATGAACTGGACTATGTTGACAAGCTTGAGCTTCTTGTCCACCAGCTTCTGGATACAGGCTTGGAGTCCGGTCAGCTCCTCCGAATCCCCCCAGATCCGGCCACTCTCTTTTCAGGAGGTGAGCCGTGTAGGGATGCCAGATCTAAATTTGGGGGCTGCTGCCCAATCACGGTCACGCAGCTCGGTGATGTAGAACCACCCCGATTGCCACCCCTTAATGGTTTCCATGAAAGTGCCCTCCAGCCACGTAACGTGGGACATTCTGCCCACCATGGCACCTCCGCACTCCGCTTGGCTGCCCTTCACAACCTTCGGCTTGACACTGAAGGTCTTCAGCCACAAGCCGAAGTGGGGCTGGATGCAGAGGAAGGCCTCGCACACAACGATAAACGCCGAGATGTTGAGGATGAAATTAGGGGCCAGATCATGGAAATCTAGGTCGTAGTAGAACATGAGCCCCCGGACAAAGGGATGAAGTGGGAAGCCCAGTCCACGGAGGAAATGGGAAAGAAATACTACCCTCTCATGGGGCCTAGGGGTGGGGATGAGCTCTCCCTCATCGGGGAGCCGGTGTGCGATGTCGCTGGACAAATATCCGGCGTCGCGCAACTTCTGGATCTGCCCCTCCGTGACGGAGGAGGCCATCCACTTGCCTCCCGCTCCGGACATAGTTGGAGAAGGTTGAGGTGAGAAGTGCGGACTTGGGCGCTGGAGCTCGAGTTCGCGGAGATGGATAAGCCAAGGAGGAAGAAGGCGTAGGTAAAAGGGTTGGATCTTTATCCCCTTATATGGGCGGACAAAAACATGTGTCCCCACCGGCCTGGTAAAACTCGCTTATCTCCCAAGCGTCACAATCAATGGCGCGGTTGGGTTACCCACGTCCGTATTGATGGGAATCCCGGAATAAGGGGAACACGATCTCTGCTTCGATAAGACGTGCCAAGGAAACCGCTTCGCTAAACGCGCGGAGGTGGAACAATAAAAACAATTTGAGTAAAGGCTTGGTAGTGGTATGACGTCACACCACAAAATACGTCAGTAGATTGAACTTGTGTAATATTATTCTCTCTACGGTGGTACGTGGAATTTATTTTTGCAGAGCCGGACACTAACCTGATGTTCACAATCTTCTATAAATTATTCGGAGGAAGAACCCGCCTCGCAATGCCGAAGACAACATGCACGGCGGACTCGTCGTCATTGAAGCCTGGTTCAGGGGCTACTGAGGGAGTCCCGGACTAGGGGGTGTCCGGATAGCCGAACTATCATCATTGGCCGGACTCCAAGACTATGAAGATACAAGATTGAAGACTTCGTCCTGTGTCCGGATGGGACTTTCCTTGGCGTGGAAGGCAAGCTTGGCGATACGGATATGTAGATCTCCTACCATTGTAACCGACTTTGTGTAACCCTAGCCCTCTCCGGTGTCTATATAAACCGGATGGCTTTAGTCCATAGGACGAACAACAATCATACCATAGGCTAGCTTCTAGGGTTTAGCCTCCTTGATCTCGTGGTAGATCCACTCTTGTAACACATATCGTCAATATTAATCAAGCAGGACATAGGGTTTTACCTCCATCAAGAGGGCCCGAACCTGGGTAAAACATCGTGTCCCTCGTCTCCTGTTACCATCCGCCTAGACGCACAGTTCGGGACCCCCTACCCGAGATCCGCCGGTTTTGACACCGACATTGGTGCTTTCATTGACTGTGGGCCAATTCGCTTAGCCATCTGGAGCAGATTGAAAGCTACGCCCCTGGCCATCAGGTCAGATTTGGAAGTTTGAACTACACGCCTGACGTCTGCGAAGACTTGAATGAAAGCACCAATGTCGGTGTCAAAACCGGCGGATCTCGGGTAGGGGGTCCTGAACTGTGCGTCTAGGCGGATGGTAACATGAGACAAGGGACACGATGTTTTTACCCAGGTTCGGGCCCTCTCGATGGAGGTAAGACCCTACTCCTGCTTGATTGATATTGATGATATGGGTAGTACAAGAGTAGATCTACCACGAGATCAGAGAGGCTAAACCCTAGAAGCTAGCCTATGGTATGATTGTTGTTCGTCCTACGGACTAAAACCCTCCGGTTTATATAGACACCGAAGAGGGTTAGGGTTACACATAGTCGGTTACAATGGTAGGAGATCTACATATCCGTATCGCCAAGCTTGCCTTCCACGCCAAGGAAAGTCCCATCCGGACACGGGACGAAGTCTTCAATCATGTATCTTCATAGTCCAAGAGTCCGGCCGAAGATGATAGTTCGGCTATCCGGACACCCCCTAGTCCGGGACTCCCTCAGTGAGTCTAACCGCTTGTTGGCACGTATCGAGGAGAACACCGCACATCAGTCCAAAGAATTTGCGACCATCCATGACTTCATCGGCTTGGACCCACCCACCTTTCATCATTCCATCGAGCCACTCGATGCAGATGACTGGCTCCGTAGCATCACTTATAAGCTGCGTTCCGCGAACTTAACTGAAGATGACAAGGTCACCTATGCTACATACCACCTGGAAGGTCCTGCTAGTCTTTGGTGGTAGAACTATGAGGCTATGCTTCTAGCTGGCGAGATACCCACTTGGAGGGATTTCACTTAGGCTTTTCGCGAGCAGCACATTCCCCAGGCCCTCATCGATCGCAAGAGAGAAGAGTTCGGTAGTTTCACCTAGGGTAAGATGGTTGTTGATGCTTACAATAGAGAGTTTGAGAACCTCGCCCGCTATGCCAAAAAAGAGGTGTCCATGGACGCCAAGAAGCAGGCTAGGTTCTGGAAGGGCCTCAACCCCAAGTTGCATCGTGATCTCCACCTGCATCATTATGATACATTCCAAGCTCTTGTGAACATGGCCATTAATGCATAGACAGCTCAGCTCACTTACGAGGAGTCTTGTAAGCACACCCATGATTTGGGATCTTCCTCCGGCTCTAGCTCGCAGAAGCGCCGGATTTGGGTTCCAAATTCCGCTCTTCCTTCCGGATATTCACTGAGGCCATCTTATGTGGCACCTCCCCAACTCAGTCGTATGATCCACCCAGGCCTATTGGTAGACCGCTTGTCAGTGCAGGTCCACATCCAACTTCAGGGACTTGCTTCACATGCGGGAAGCCAGGACACTATGCACGTGACTGCTCTCAGACTAGTTGTGCTCCACCCCAGCCCGAGAAGTCTGTTGGCTGTGTTAAGCCATCAAGAAAGATGATCAGTGCCAAGCTAGCTCACACTAAACATGGACGAGTGCATCACGTCTCTACTAAAAATGCTCATGATGATCCGGATGTCATTCTTGGTACACTCCTTGTCAATTTTCATCCAGCATCGGTTCTATTCGATACTGAGGCATCTCACTCCTTCATTTCTGAAGGCTATGCTTGTTTGCACGACATATCATTTTGTGGTATGCCAACTCCGCTTGAAATCCAAACCCCAGGGTCTAGATGGCAAACTACCAGAATAAGCTATGGTAATGAAATCCTTGTTGACAGACTTGTATTCCTTGCATCACTAGTAGCACTCAAGTCTTCAGATATTAACATCATCTTGGGTATGGACTGAATGACAGCTCATCATGCCAAGATTGATTGTTACATCAGGTCTATTCAGCTTACACACCCATCTGGCAAGATAGTCACTGTCTCCACTAGACTTAAAAAGCATCAGCTCTATTCTCTTTATGCCAGCCCTCTTACAGACCTTGAAGATATCTCGGTAGTCCATGACTTTCCGCATGTCTTTCCAGAGGAACTGCCAGGTGTTCCACCTAACACAGATGTAGAGTTCATCATAGATCTTATCCCAGGAACCGCTTCAATCTCTAGGAGACCTTACAAGATGGCACCCTTAGAACTAGTCGAGCTTAAGAAACAACTTGATGAGTCCTTGCAAAAAGGTTTCATCTGTCCTAGGTCTTCTCCTTGGGCTTGCCCCATCCTCTTCGTCAAGAAGAAGGATGGTACGGACCGGATGGTTGTAGATTATCGTCCCATTAATTTGGTCACGGTAAAGAACTAATATCCGCTCCCAGGATCAACGACCTATATGATCAGCTCACTGGATCCTCAATCTTCTCCAAGATGGATTTGAGGTTAGGCTACTACCAAATCAAGATTAGAAACGGGGACATCCCCAAGACGGCTTTTGTCACTCGTTATGGTCAGTATGAGTACACCATCATGTCCTTCGGTCTAACCAACGCCCCAGATACATTCTCCCGCTTGATGAACTCGATCTTCATGGAGTACTTAGATAAGTTCGTCATGGTTTATCTCGATGGTATTCTTATTTACTCGAAGAGGAAGAGCATGCCGAACATTTTAGACTTGTGTTAGAAAAACTCAAAGAGCACCGCCTTTATGCCAAGTTCTCCAAGTGTGAATTTTGGTTGCCAGAAGTGACCTACCTAGGCCACGTGATCTCTGGTAAGGGCATTGATGTCAATCCCGAGAGAGTTAAGGCCGTTCTTGATTGGACTCCACCTGAAACCATTAAACAAGTTAGGAGTTTCCTTGTTCTAGCCAGTTATTGTCGCTGGTTTGTTGAAAACTTCTCCAAAGTGGCCAAACCTCTCACAGAACTTCTCAAGAAAGATAAAAAGTTGAGTGGTCCCCATAGTGTGAGTACAGTTTTCAGGAACTGAAAAGACGCCTGACTTCTGCTCCCATACTTGTGCCACCGTATTTCACGAAGGACTTTGTTATCTACTGCGACGCCTCATGACAGGGATTAGGTTGCATTCTTATGCAGGATCATCATGTGATTGCCTATGCATCTCGACAGTTGCATCCATGATAACCCGCAAGTATATGGGATAGTTGTAGCCTCTTTCGGTAAGTACGAGTGTCGAACCCAACGAGGAGCTAAAGGTAGAACAAATATTCTCTCAAGCCCTATCTGCCACTGATACAACTCTACGCACGCTTAGCTTTCGCTTTACCTAGAACAAGTATGAAACTAGAAGTACTTTGTAGGTGTGATAGAATAGGTTTGCAAGATAATAAAGAACACGTAAATAAAAAGTAGGGGCTGTTTAGATAAAGATGGAATAAAGTAAATAAAGCGAGTGTGGAAAAGTGGTGGTAGGAGTTGTGAAAGTGTCCCTAAGCAATTGACTACGTTACTAGACCGGTAATCACTATTGCAATTCTATTTGAGGGAGAGGCATAAGCTAACATACTTTCTCTACTTGGATCATATGCACTTATGATTGGAACTCTAGCAAGCATCCGCAACTACTAAAGATTTATTAAGGTAAAACCCAACCATAGCATTAAAGTATCAAGTCCTCTTTATCCCATACGCAAACAACCTACTTACTTGGGTCTGTGTTTCTGTCACTCACGCCACCCACCATAAGCAAATCATAAACATATTGCAAACTCTACAGCGGGAATCCCTCACGCTTGCGCGACACGGAGGGCACAATAGGACAGCACCAATAATAAAACATGCAACTCAAACCAATCATAGCAATTCATCAATCACCGATAGGACAATGAAAATCTAGTCAGACATCATAGGATGGTAACACATCATTGGAAAATAATATGAAGCATAAAGCACCATATTCAAGTAGAGGGTACAGCGGGATGCGGGAGAGTGGACCACTGAATATAGAAGGGGGAAGGTGATGGAGATGTTGGTGAAGATGACGGCAGTGTTGGTGAAGATCGCGGTGATGATGATGGCCCCCGGCAGCACTCCGACGCCACCGGAAGCAAGTGGGGAAGAGTCCCCCTTCTTATTCTTCTTCCTTGACCTTCACCCTAGATGGGAGAAGGGTTTCCCCTCTGGTCCTTGGCTCCCATGGCGTGGGAGGGCGAGAGCCACCCCGAGATTGGATCTATCTCTCTGTTTCTGCATTCTGGGATTCTGCCCTGGCACCGTTTCCTTTATATCTGGAGATCCGTAACTCCGATTGGATTGAAACCTTCGCCCAGATCGTTTTCCAAAAATTAGCTTTCTTGTGGCCAAAGAAGGGCATCAACCGCCTTACGGGTGGCCCACGAGATAGGGGGGTGCTCCCCCCCTGGAGTGGTGGCGTGGGCCACTCTCGTGGCCACCTCGGGCACCGTTTTGCGTTGATTCTTCCTCCCAAAAATCACAAATGTTCCAAAATAATTCTCCGTCTGTTTTATCCCGTTTGGACTCCGTTTGATATTGGGTTTCTGCGAAACATAAAACATGCAACAAACAGGAACTGGCACTGGGCACTGGATCAATATGTTAGTCCCAAAAAATAGTATAAAAAGTTGCCAAAAGTATATAAAAGTTGAGTAATATTGGCATGGAACAATCAAAAATTATAGATACGACAGAGACGTATCAGCATCCCCAAGCTTAATTCCTGCTCGTCCTCAAGTAGGTAAATGATAAAAAAGATAATTTTTGATGTGGAATGCTACCTAGCATAATCTTGATCATATGTCTAATCATGGCATGAATATTAAGACACGAATGATTCAAAGCAATATTCTATCATTTGACATAAAAACAATAATACTTAGAGCATACCAATAAAGCAATCATGTCTTTTCAAAACAACAAGGCCAAAGCAAGCTTATCTCTACAAAATCATATAGTTTGGCCATGCTTCATTTTCGTCACACGAAATGCCCCCATCATGCACAACCTCGATGACAAGCCGAGCAATTGGTTCATACTTTTTAACGCGCTTTAGCTTTTTCAACCCTCACGCAATACATAAGCGCAATCCATGGATATAGCACTATAGGTGAAATAGAATATGATGGTGGAGTTTATGTGGAGAAGACAAAAAAAGAAAGTCTCACATTGACGTGGCTAATCAACGGGCTATGGAGATGCACATCAATTGATTTCAATGCGAGGAGTAGGGATTGCCATGCAACGGATGCACTAAGAGCTATAAGTGTATGAAAGCTCAACAAAAGAAACTAAGTGGGTGTGCATCCAA
This sequence comes from Triticum aestivum, assembly GCF_018294505.1. Classification (NCBI taxonomy): domain Eukaryota; kingdom Viridiplantae; phylum Streptophyta; class Magnoliopsida; order Poales; family Poaceae; genus Triticum; species Triticum aestivum. Next base: position 231,382,088 of record NC_057795.1, read on the forward strand.
CTTGCTTGCTCATGAAGACCTAGGGCATTTGAGGAAGCCCATCGGTTGAATATACAAGCCAAGTTCTATAATGAAAATTCCCACTAGTATATGAAAGTGACAACATAGGAGACAATCTATATGAAGAACATGGTGCTACTTTGAAGCACAAGATATGAGACTCACTACATGAAGAACAAGGTGCTACTTTGAAGCACAAGTGTGGAAAAAGGATAGTAACATTGCCCCTTTTCTTTTTCTTTTTTTCTTTTTTTTCTTTTTGGGTGGGCTTCTTTGGCCCCCTTTTTTATTTAGGCTTCTTTGGCCTTTCCTTTTTTTCTTTTTTTTCTTTTATGGGGCAATGTTCTATAATGATGATAATCACACTTTTATTTACTTACGACTCGATATTACAACTCGATACTGGAACAAAGATATGACTATATATGAATTCTTCCGGCGGTGTACCGGGATGTGCAATGATCTAGCATAGCAATGACATCAAAAAACGGACAAGCCATGAAAACATCATGCTAGCTATCTTACGATCATGCAAAGCAATATGACAATGAATGCTCAATTCATGAATATGATGATGATGGAAGTTGCATGGCAATATATCTCGGAATGGCTATGTAAATGCCATAATAGGTAGGTATGGTGGCTGTCTTGAGGAAGATATAATGAGGTTTATGTGTGATAGAGCGTGTCATATCACGGGGTTTGGATGCACCGGCGAAGTTTGCACCAACTCTCGAGGTGAGAAAGGGCAATGCACGGTACCGAAGAGGCTAGCAATGATGGAAAGGTAAAAGTGTGTATAATCCATGGACTCACATTAGTCATAAAGAACTCATATACTTATTGCAAAATTTTATTAGCCCTCGAAGCAAATTACTACTACGCATGCCCCTAGGGGGATAGATTGGTAGGAAAAGACCATTGCTCGTCCCCGACCACCACTCATAAGGAAGACAATCATAGAAACACCCCATGCTTCAAATTTGTCACACAACGGTTACCATACATGCATGCTACGGGACTTGCAAACCTCAACACAAGTTTCTCTACAATCCACAACCACCCACTAGCATGACTCTAATATCACCACCTTTATATCACAAAACTATTGCAAGCAATCAAACATATCATATTCAATGATCTACAAGTTTATGTAGGATTTTATGACTAACCATGTGAATGACCAATTCCTGTCATCTCTCTAAATAGATATAAGTGAAGCAAGAGAGTTTAATTCTTTCTATAAAAGATATGCCCATGCTCTAACAATTATAAGTGAAGCAAAACAGCATTCTACAAATGGCGGTTTTCTATGTAAAGGGAAACAAGCAATCCAAACTTCAAATGATATAAGTGAAGCACATGAAGCATTCTATAAAGCCACACTCAAAAGATATAAGTGAAGTGCAATGAGCATTCTATAAATCAACCAAGGACTATCTAATACCAGCATGGTGCATAAAAGAAAAGTGAAAACTAAATGCAAAAGACGCTCCAAGACTTGCACATAATGCATGAACGAAACGAATTCGAAAACAAACCGATACTTGTTGAAGAAAGAGGGGATGCCATCCGGGGCATCCCCAAGCTTAGACGCCTGAGTCTCCATGAATATTTACTTTGGGTGCCTCGGGCATCCCCAAGCTTGAGCTCTTGCCTCTCTTACTTTTCCTCATATCGAGACCTCCTCGTTTAGACACTTCATCCACACAAAACTTCAACAGAAAACTCGGTAAGATCCGTTAGTATAATAAAGCAAATCACCACTCTAAGTACTATTGTAAACCAATTCATATTTTGTTTTTGCATTGTGTCTACTATAATATAACTTTTCCATGGCTTAATCCAGTAATATAAATTGATAGATTCATCAAAACAAGCAAATTATGCATCAAAAACAGAATCTGTCAAAAACAGAATAGTCTGTAGCAATCTGAACATCCACCATACTTCTCGTACCCCAACAATTCTACCAAAATTAGGAAAAATAAACAAGTTGTATAGAAAGACAGTGCAAAAGGAATCAGAACCAATTGACGTTCCAGTTAAAAACATGAAGTCGCGCACTACAGCCAAAGTTTCTGTCCTGCACTGTACAAACCAACAAGCATTGTAAACATCCTTATTTTTTATAATACAATGGAATTATACAAGGGGATAATTATTTTTGATGAAAAGTTTCTGTAATAAAGATTCACAAAGTTTCCGTGAGCATGAACAAAGTTCAAGGAGCTCTCCCACTTCAACAATGCTTGTCTTTCTCACTTTCACTTTCCTTTTTGAAAAAATTTAGGTTCCCCTCTTTATTTTTTTTGTTTTTAAACTATATAAAAGCACTCAACAGATAAATGACTCTCTAAAACTTCTGGGTTGTCTCCCTGGCAGCATTTTCTTTAAAGCCATTAAGGTAGGCATTTTAGTGCTCTAGTAACAAATCCACCCGGATCCCAAGGTATATCAAAGCCAATTTTAATTAACAATTATTTGTAATTTAGTAGTGAGCACAAAGTAACATATATCATGTAACAACAAAGTCTAACTCTCTTCCTATGCATTGGCATGTCATAAAAGAACAATTCATGCACACATAGTAAAGGCCAATGCATAGTATAAGCAGTTTCTTGCAATTCTATCGTGTTGGAAACATAAAGAGGCGGAGATGTAGTTCCTCTCTCATAATAATTGCAAGTAGGAGCAGCAAGCACATGCATTTTACATCTATCAAAATCATCATGTGCAATGATAAAAGGCAACCCATCAATATAATCCTTAATAAGCACAAACTTCTCCGTTATAGTGTAGTTGAGAGAATTCAAAAAGATAATAGGACTATCATGCGTGGGTGCAATAGAAACAATTTCATGTTTAACATAAGGAACTATAGCAAGTTCATCTCCATAAGCATAATTCATATTGGCATCTTGGCCACAAGCATAGCAAGCATCATCAAAAAGGGATATTTCAAGAGAATCAACAGGATCATAGCAATCATCCTTCGCTAAGCACGAAGGGAAATTAAATAATGTATAAGTTGAAGAGTTACTCTCATTAGAAGGTGGGCACGGGTGATCAATCCGATCTTCCTCCTTTTGTTCTTCGCTCTCTTCATCATTTTTTCATCCAATGAGCTCACAGTTTCATCAATTTCTTCTTCCATAGCTTCCTGCAAAATATTAGTCTCTTCTTGGACAGCGGAGACTTTCTCAATAAAAGCATTAATATTGTAATTGTATTCATAATTTTCATAGCAATATAAGTATAGCAAGATTTTCAGGCCTATAAACATCATCATCTAAAGCTTCGTACTTTTGAAACAAAGATTCAATTTCATAAGCAGCCTTAAAAGCAACAAATTCTTCTATTTTTTCCACATCATAGTAATCATATATACCATTAGCATAAGAAGCTAAGGTTTCATTATAATTAAATTTGCATGAAAAGGGAAGGTGTGGAGCCTTCATCCTAGAGCAACAAGTAATATCATATCTCAAGCAAAGATCCCGAGCATACCAACGCAACATAATAAGTTGATCCCATAATAGTTTCCCTTTTTTTGTCAAGCGATAATCCCTAAAGTATTCACATTGATCCAACGTGTCTCCCATTATAAAGTTGAATGGGGTTTTCTTAGGATTATCAAAGTAGTACATAATATCTTTCACATAATGAGAATCGAGGGTTTTGGGAGTTACCCCATCTTCATGAGTAGCAAGTACACCTATTTTTTTTGGTATTTTGCGTTCCATATCCATAACTAAAGATAGAGAAGAACTAAGAACAGCAAATAAAAATTACTTAGTGATAAAGCAAACAAGCACACACTAGAATATTCACCCCACGCTATGACTCCCCGGCAACGGCGCCAGAAAAAGGTCTTGATAACCCGCAAGTATACGGGATAGTTGTAGCCTCTTTCGATAAGTAAGAGTGGCAAACCCAATGAGGAGCTAAAGCTAGAACAAATATTATCTCAAGCCCTATCTGCCACTGATACGACTCTACGCACGCTTAGCGTTCACTTTACCTAGAACAAGTATAAAACTAGAAGTACTTTGTAGGTGTGATAGAATAGGTTTGCAAGATAATAAAGAACACGTAAATAAAAAGTAGGGGCTGTTTAGATAAAGATGGAATAAATTAAATAAAGCGAGTGTGGAAAAGTGGTTGTAGGAGTTGTGAAAGTGTCCCTAAGCAATTGACTACGTTACTAGACCGGTAATCACTATTGCAATTCTATTTGAGGGAGAGGCATAAGCTAACATACTTTCTCTACTTGGATCATATGCACTTATGATTGGAACTCTAGCAAGCATCCGCAACTACTAAAGATTCATTAAGGTAAACCCAACCATAGCATGAAAGTATCAAGTCCCCTTTATCCCATACGCAAACAACCTACTTACTCGGGTCTGTGCTTCTGTCACTCACGCCACCCACCATAAGAAAATCATAAACATATTGCAAACCCTATAGCGGGAATCCATCATGCTTGCGCAACATGGAGGGCATAATAGGACAGCACCAATAATAAAACATGCAACTCAAACCAATCATAGCAATTCATCAATCACCGACAGGACAATGAAAATCTACTCAGACATCATAGGATGGTAACACATCATTGGAAAATAATATGAAGCATAAAGCACCATGTTCAAGTAGAGGGTATGGCGGGTTGCGAGAGAGTAGACCACTGAATATAGAAGGGGGAAGGTGATGGAGATGTTGGTGAAGATGACAGCGGTGTTGGTGAAGATCGCGGTGATGATGATGGCCCCCGGCAGCACTCCGGCGCCACCGGAAGCAAGGGGGAGAGAGCCCCCTTCTTCTTCTTCCTTGACCTTCTCCCTAGATGGGAGAAGGGTTTCCCCTCTGGTCCATGGCTCCCATGGTGTGGGAGGGGCGAGAGCCCCTCCAAGATTGGATCTATCTCTCTGTTTCTGTGTTCTGGGATTCTGCCCTGGCACCGTTTCCTTTATATCTGGAGATCCGTAACTCCAATTTGATTGAAACTTTCGCCTAGATCGTTTTCCAAAAATTAGCTTTCTTGCGGCCAAAGAAGGGCATCAACCGCCTTACGGGTGGCCCACGAGATAGGAGGGTGCGCCCCCTTGGAGTGGTGGCGTGGGCCACTCTCGTGGCCACCTCGGGCACCGTTTCACGTTGATTCTTCCTCCCAAAAATCACAAATATTCCAAAATAATTCTCCGTCCGTTTTTATCCCATTTGGACTCTGTTTGATATTGGGTTTCTGCGAAACATAAAACATGCAACAAACAGGAACTGGCACTGGGCACTGGATCAATATGTTAGTCCCAAAAAATAGTATAAAAAGTTGCCAAAAGTATATAAAAGTTGAGTAATATTGGCATGGAACGATCAAAAATTATAGATACGATGGAGATGTATCAATCCACATGAGGAGAATTATCCTACACATGATCTAGAGCTTGTAGTCGTAGTCTATGCACTCAAGACCTGGCGACATTACCTCCTTGGTAAATGTTGCAAGATCTACACCGATCACCAGAGTCTCAAGTATATTTTCACACAACCAGATCTGAACCTTAGGCAAAGATGTTGGTTGGAGGTGATCTCAGATTATGATCTAGGGATTACCTACACTCCATGCAAAGCCAACGTCATGGCTAATGCTCTAAGTCGTAAGTCCTATTGCAACAATCTCATGTTGCAGCAAGGCCAACCACTTCTCCATGAGGAATTCTGTAAGCTTAACCTTCACATTGCTCCTCACGGATTCCTTTCTACCTTGGTGGCGAAACCTACACTTGTGGATCATATCATAGAAGCCCAGAAGCATGATACGGGGATTACCCGGATCAAGAGAAACATTGCCAAGGGTATTGCTGGTAGTTTCTCTATAGATGATCGAGGTGTTGTATTCTTTGGGAACTGCCTGGTGGTCCCCAAGAAGCAGCATCTTCGACAAAAGAGGCGCATGAATCTCCTCTCATGATTCATCCCGGTAGTGCTAAGATGTATCAGGACCTACGCCAGAGGTTCTGGTGGACTAGGATGAAGAGAGAAATTGCTCAGTTTATTGCTAACTGTGACGTTTGTCGTCGCATAAAGGCAGAGCATCAGAGACCTGCTGGCACCCTTCAGCCTTTAGCTATTCCTGAGTGGAAATGGGATAAAGTTGGTATGGACTTCATCACCGGCTTTCCCAGGACCAAGAGAGGGAATAACGCTATCTTCGTAGTCAGTGGTCGACTCTCCAAAGTGTCTCACTTCCTACCTGCTCGAGAGAGTATCACTGCTAGTCAGCTCACTGACTTATATGTTTCTCGGATAGTGTCACTTCATTTGTTCCACTAGAGATCAATTCAACCTGTGGTAGTCTTTTCACTTCTCATTTTTGCGAGAGTTTCCAAACTGCCATGGGAACCCATCTTTCCTTCAGTACCGCTTTCCACCCTCAGTCGAGTGGTCAGGTGGAAAGGGTCAACCAAATTCTCGAAGACATGCTTAGAGCTTGCGTTATCTTATTCGGTATGGATTGGGAGAAATGTCTTCCCTTCGCCGAGTTTTCTTATAACAATAGCTATCAATCCAGTCTCAAGAAAGCTCCTTTTGAGATTCTCTATGGACGAAGATGTCGAACACCTTTGAACTGGTCAGAAACCGGTGAAAGACAATTCTTTGGACCGGACATGATCCAAGACGCAGAAGAACAAGTTCGCATTATTTGTGAGAACTTGAAAACAGCCCGGTCTCGTCAGAAGAGTCAGTATGAGCATCGTCATAAGGAAATGACTTTTGAAGTTGGCAACAAAGCTTAACTTCGGGTTACTCCTTTAAAGGGGACCCATCGATTCGGTATCAAGGGCAAGTTGGCTCCTCGTTACATTGGTCCTTTTTGCATTCTCGCTAAACGAGGAGAGGTTGCCTACCAGTTGGAACTACCCCCATATCTTTCTCGAGTTCATGATGTCTTCCACGTCTCCTAACTCAGGCGTTGCTTCTCGAATCCTATCCGCGGAGTGGACCACGAAACACTTGATCTCCAAGATAACCTCACATATCGAGAGTACCCAGTTCGCATTCTTGATCAAGCAGAGCGTGTCACCCGACGTCGGAACATTAAGTTTCTGAAGGTTCAGTGATCTCATCATTCCACGAGAGAAGAGCGAGAAGATCGTCTTCGACTAGAGTAACCCACTTTCCTTCCGTCGACCCCCTGAATCTTGGGACGAGATTCTTTCAAGTGGGGGCGAGTTGTCACATCCCTAGTTCTGGTATGACCTATACTAGCTAGTCATGTGTGCATCATGTTTAAATTTCATTTAAGTTTGAAATGGGGATTTGTGAAACCCTCAGAAATCATCTCTTGAAATGACCTGGATAAAAATTGCTCCAAAAGGGTCCAAGAAAATGTTCATGTTACTCTCTGAAAATATTGGTCAGAAGTAAAATTCAAACCAATATTTTTAGGATCTCATAAATATTTATTTTGGGCATTTGTAACTAATGAAATAATTATTTGCATTGGATATATATATCTTATATATTTTATATATGTACTATAATTCTGGGTAAATGTGAGGGGCTTTGGAATAAACCTTTTAGTCCCTGCAAAATTTATGAGAAGCAATAAAATTAGTTTGGTTCAAAAACCAAATAAAACAAATGTCAGAAATGGAAAACAGAAACAAAATAGAAAAAAAGGGAGGAACTTACCTAGCGGCTCCAGCCGGCCCAACACACTGCGGCCCACTGGCCTAACCGCCAGTCATCGTCCTCTTGGCCACGACACAAGGATGAGGGCCACGCGCTCGCCGCCCGCGCGCATGGCCGCCACGCCACGTGCCTGCTTACCCCTCCCCCTCGACGCTCTGGCCTCTCTGGACGTCGCCATGACGCACCCGGGCCCCTCTCACTCTCTCCCATGCCCATTCCCTCCTCTGCCGCTCGCTCTCTCACTCGCCCGAGCGCCACCGTCGCTACCCCTCTCCATTGCCGCGCCCAACGCCATGACCTCGCCTCTCTGACAAGCCCAAGAGTTTTGCCGCGTCTTCCTCATCTCTCCGACGAGCCAAACAAGCCGGAGTGCCCTAAAACACCGCCACCGCCGTCTTCTTCATCCTCGGCCGCCCGAGATTGCCGTGAACGCCCCTTTGACCCCAGTGCATCTCGAACTCGCTGAGGACACCATCGAGATCACTGTGAGCTCCTGCACATCTTCCCCCTAACCCCGTGCTCGTTTGCTCACTGTAGCCGCCGCTCCCATGATGGCCGTAGCGCGCCGCTGCCCGAGCTCGTGGTCACCTAGGCGAGCTCAACGTGTTCGTAGTGCCCCGTAGAGCATGCCTAGCGCGAAAAGGAGCATGTTGGCTTGATGCAGCATCTAGCCCATAGTCGCCCGAACTCCGACGGCCGCAACTGAGCTCGTCTTCATCGATTCCGACCACCCCAGCCCCGTCCGATGTGACTTTTGGACGCGCCGCAACGCCAGCTCTCCTTAGAACCCATATGCGCACCAAGAGGTGCCTCGTAGGCAAAACCCGAGGCCCAGGAGCGCCAATGACCTCGCCGGTGGCTAAACGCCAGCGGGTTGACTGGGTTTGACCCCCCAGTTGACCGTTTTGAGCACTAACTAACTCCGTGGAGTCACCGACATGTGGGCCCTTCCCCTGCTAATTACCAGATTAGGTTTAGGTTAACACTAATTATGTTAGTTAGTGTCTAAGACACTGACGTCTGGTCCCCACACATCAGGTTTGACCTGGTTAGCCACAGTTGACTTGTTGACATCATGCAACTATCATGCTGACGCAATAAATCCTTTTATGGTTTTAAAGTAAATTAGGAAATTCCAGAAATTATCACAAACTTCAAAAATTCACGGAAATTCAACCGTAGCTCAGACTGAAATAAATTATATATGAAAAATTATCAAAAAATTCAATCTATCCATCTGTAGTAGTTTCATGCATGACAAACCAACCTATACCTACTGTATAAGTGAAAACACTTAAATGGCAATTATAAGAGCTTATTTTGGAGTTGCATCTGAATCTTTGGTTCAAATGGACTTCATGCAAATGAATACTAGTTGCATTAGCGCAAACAACACCACATCTACATGCCATGATCATGCATCATATTGTTGCATATGCTTGTGTTTTGATTGTCGACACCGTTCCTTCTTGATAGGTCCTACTCCGGAGAGTGTTGCAGAGTACCTGTCTGTGAAGCAGTGCCCCCACTATTGATCTACCAGGGAAGCAAACCCCCTTGTTCATTCCGATACAATCCTATTCTCTTGCTCCTGCTCTCTGTTATTGCATTAGGACAATAACGATTCAATTACTACTTTGTGTCGCGGTAGTTGAACCCATTCCTCTACATGACCTGTCATTGCCATAGTAAACAGTTAAAACCCACTAGCATGTGTAGGAGTTGATTGAAGCCATGTTGTGTTCCTACCATGCCATGCTTGCTATTGCTTAGAGTGTGTCAGGTATGATTCATTGGGAATGAATTGGACTGCATTGCTATGTTCTGATGCTGAGAGTGAAGTGTGTGAACACGATTTGTTAAAGGTAGCGGTGAGAGGCCATGTAGGAGTACATGGTGGGTTGTCTCACTGGAACCATCCTTAAGCACTGAGTTCTGTGTATGTTGTCCAATGACTAGCTACTACAACACATTGGGTTCTGGTAACTCTACCCCTCTCGACTTATTAACCGACTTAGTCTCTGTCTAGGAGTCGCAACTAGTTTCTAGTGTTTGTAGGTAGTGTTATTTTTCTACCAAGTGGCACCCGATAGGGTGGGCTTGGGACAGCCTAGGCACACGTGGTCTGGTGTACTGAGTGGCACCCGGATGGTGGGATCGGGAACCCTACACACATCTTTGGGGTTGTGATGGAAACCCTACACCCGGATTTTAGGCTGAATCCAATTGGTTGGAAAGGCACAAAATCTAAATTCCAACAAAAAAAGAATCACCCAATTTGGAGTCCGGATGAAAGAGATCTTTTGAGTCAGAGTATGTCTGTGCAGTCCGAATCTGAGTCCATAACGTGAGAGACTCAGACTCTATCTTCTCTTGGCCCAAAAGTGACGTGAGATTACTTTTTGAACATCACCTAAACTTCTCTTTTTCCCTTATCTTAATATGTGGAATGTACAAATGTTTCATGCACCTGCAATTAGACATGGCACAAAAGTCTGGGAAGTATTTTTGTATTGGATAACATAAATAAATTTTTGCATAGGTTGCATTAGAAATCACCTCACAAATATGCATATATGCAATATTTTTGGTCGTATCCAAGGTAGTCATGTCCTCATCAGGTTCGCGATCTTCTTTTGGCCGTGAGTTTGTGGATGGTATGCGGATGAAAACTGTAGCTTCATTTTGAGCTTGGCGCATAGGGTCTTCCAAAAGTAGCTAAGGAACTTGATGTTGCGGTCCTACACTAGTCTTGGGCACTCCATGTAGTCTTGGGCACTCCATGTAGGCACAAGATTAGCAACATGTGAAGCATCGTCTATCTTGTTATATGGAATAAAGTGTGCTAGCTTAGAGAAGCGGTCCACAACAACAAATACCGAATCCTTTCCATTTTGAGTCCTAGGCAAACCAAGTAAAAAGTCCATACTAATATCTTCCCAAGGGTGATATGGAATAGGAAGTGGCATATAGAGACCATGGGATTGAGCTTTAGACTTAGCTTTGCGACATGTAGATCATCAATTGGTGTAGTGGGAGACGTCACAAAACATCTTGGGCCAAAAGTAGTTCTTGTAGAGCGTGGCAAATGTCTTGTCGCGTCCAAAGTGTCCCATAAGTCCTCCTCCATGAGCCTCTTGCAAAAGTAATAAACGAAGTGAAGACTCAGGTATACAAAGCTTGTTAGCTCTCACTAGCAAAAGTGCACGTGTGTTGCAACGGGAGAAATATTTATCACGCCCTTAAATTTGTTGCAATGGAGGAAAACTCCATCACATTTCCCTATCAGATACTCCATGAGTTTCTTAATATAAGTCTTTTTAGACATTTCAATGTCACGACCGGTTTTCCAATAAAAATATTTATTGAGAAACCAGTCTTTTGAGTCCAGTATGAGAGAAATTCTCCTCACTGGTAGACAATTTCTTGATACAATAAGCCAGTAGCATAAAATATATTACAGGGTCGAACTATGGTTGCTCAACCAAATTATTACAAGCACGCCAATAATTATACATAATGGCGGACATGACACAGTGGTGTGGAGACATACTACTGACTCGAGGATAGGGCGGTGGTGGAAAAACACAGCGGGGAGAGAAATACAAGACTCTAAGTCTATCATTTCATCGAGCGTCGAGGTGAGGCTCGATGAATTTATTTGGTAGCGGAAGCGAATATAAAACAGTGACCAAATCCAGGGTCACACGAGACTGACTGGGACTCCTCTAAGTGTCGGACTCACTATCAAACTCTTCATCCATGAGATCGCCTTCGTCAGCATCTGGCCAAATCAACAAGCCAGTGAGTACTTTGAAAGTACTCGCAAGACAGTTCGGACGTAAGATATAACAAATGCATGCATGGATGCGTCATGAATAAATTCACCAATGTACATTCAAAATTAACATAACAAGGTAAGTAAAAGGGAAACGGCGGTAGTCCGCCTGAAACCCCAACAAAGCATGAATAAATACCGATCGGGTGTCTGAAGTGACGCCTCGAAAGGTGAACAAAAAAAATATAGGGAAAAGATGCCACAGTCGGGCATCGTAGCGACACCACATAAAGGGCTTTAAAAGGAATGCCACAGTCGGACGTCGGGGCGACATCACAGAAAGGGCTTTTAAAAGAAATGCCACAGTTGGACGTCGGGGCGACATCACAAAAAGGGCTTTAAAAGAAATGCCACAGTCGGACGTCGGGGCGACATCACAGAAAGGGCTTTTAAAAGAAATGCCACAGTCGGACGTCGGGGCGACATCACAGAAAGGGCTTTGATTCATAAGTAAATAATACTCATAATAAACATTTAATTCATGAGAATAAATGGGTTAGTCCATCCACAGGAATATTCGTTTAATCGGAAATAGCA